>NW_007731816.1:118341-120291 GCF_000696425.1 Galeopterus variegatus | reverse complement strand
GATGAGAAAACTGAGCACAAACATGTTCAATATCTTGCCCAAGATTTCAAAGCCAATAAGTAGCAGAACCCACACAGTCATCTTCATAGACTTAACCTTTAACTATTATTCTGTACCTCCTCACTTTTTAAAATAAAATATTTTGTTAAAAGAACTCAAGTATGTAGAGTGCCTTCTACAAAGCAGCCTCTCAATAATTGCTCATTTCTTTCCAGTTTCCTCTTGGATGGATTTCTGGAACTATCTAGTCTGGATCGGCCCCCTGGCTTTGGTTCTTGAAGGCCTCCCGTCATCACTCCATCCATGTTGCTGCCTAAGTGCTTGGACACATATGATAATGTTACCATGAGCACTTGAGACCAGAGCCTACATGATTCACTCATGCATTGTATTTATATATTGCATATGGTGTTGCAAAATAGACATTGAAAACATTTCCTAAGTAAAGAATACATGATAAGGGATATTTTTAAAAGGTAGTTCCTAGAAATGTTCTATAACATGATCGTTGTGGTGATTACACTACTATATACATTTGTCAAAATGTATTATGTACTTAAATGGGTAAATTTTATTGTATGTAAATTATTCTTCAATAAAGCTGATTAAACAATAGTTTCACTCTTACAGAAATGAAAAAGAAGCTCCTCATAATGTATTTAATCACTATGGATGCTGAGAAGAGTGTTCTATCACTAGAAAGGGAATCTAGTAGTACAATTAAGTCACCCATTGCAGAAAGATTAAGTTTCTGGTTCAACCAAGATAATATAACAACTTGGGCCCAGTGTTTTTTTTAATTGATTTACTGTTTCCTCTCTGCTGCTTCTGTTGTTCTGAGAACACTTTGAGTAAATTTTAATTTTAATGTTAAACAAGACTTACTAAATTTTCTAGGAAATGGAACCTCAATAGCACTGTCATATCAGCCCTATCCATAAAGCGCAATGGACAGGAAACAACGTATCACTTTACAATTCCAAGTAGGCACAGATAGTGATCTCCATCAGCCATTTAACACAGGCAGAAATTCCACATTAATGATATGAAGTCTGGAATAAGAAGACTTTTTCAGATGCTACTGTCTTTTATTTTCTGAGGGTTGGAGTTAGAGTGATTTCAATAAGTAAATTTGTGATTTGAATAATTAAATTTCTTAAATTGTCAAGCCCTAAAAATTAACTTTATTATGTGCTATGGCTATGAATAATATCACTTAAAATCATGTCATTCAGTTTGGAAATACAAAATAATGTCTAGTTAAAACAATCAACCATGAGAATAAATCTTGAAAGTACTGGTCAAGAGTATTTGATCTCATGCTAATAAAAAAGACAATATACTATATTTGGGTGTTTAAAAAATTTATAATAATAGGATTATAGGTATTACTTTTTTAATAGTTGTAAGTTGATTGTGGGAGAGAGTGACTCTGGGGACCGTCTATTCTGCCATCTTGATCCAGAAGCCCTGCACAGAGATTTCTAAGCTTCTTCCAGCAATAACCTCTTGTCTCCATTGGGGAGATCTGCCTGTGTGGCCTTCCGTGTGCCTAATAGCTACTCTTGAAATAACACCCAACAGCTGATTTTGTTCACAGTCAGTGACCAGGCATTAATTGAATGGTAGCACTGTAAAAAGGCTGGGAAAACAAAGATGAAAAATATATATTTCTGTTTAAAAACAAACAAAAATGTGGGAGATACCAACAAACCAGGAATTCAGTACAACATGATACATCTGTTTTGCCCTGTATAATTTTTAAAAAGTAATAACAAGAGCTGGCAAAAACCATAGCTGTGCCCTTTGTATGAAGTTGCTTGGAGACTGCAGGGGGAGAAGAGGGTCTTGGTGGTTCTAGGCCAGCAGGACCATTGACAGGGTTCCTGTGGACCCACACAAGAGTAAGGAGGCACAGACAACTGAACAAAGGAGCCACTAAAAGGCCGG
>NW_007731816.1:115976-117268 GCF_000696425.1 Galeopterus variegatus | reverse complement strand
GTTGCCGGACACCAAAAAAAAAGGAAAAAAAAAAAAAAAAAAAGAAATCTCTGTACCACAAGTACAGTTGATAGAACATGAAACTGAAGTCCAGAGAGGTTGTGGCAATTTGTTCAAGGTTAGCTAGCAGAGCCAGATCCAGAATTTAGGACTCCTGTATTCTAGTTCATTTCTCTTTCAGCTATCTGATATTGGCCCCATGGATTTTTAATCATCAGATAGGGATTCACTTGTTCAATAGTAAACAAATACTTACTGCACTCCTACTAATGTCAGATACTATCCTAAACACTGGAGATAAAATAGCAAACAGTATATATATTCTACTTTTGTGAAGCTCAAACTCAAGTAGGAGAAGCAAATATGAATATGTAAATATGGCAATTTGAAATAATTATTTAGCAAAGATATTTTTGTAACTTATTCAGTTAATTACTTCACATTGCAGGCACTATGCTAATATTCATATAACCTTATTTAGTGCTCACCAAAACTCTATAAGTAGCTACTGTTATCCCCATTTTAAGGATGAGACAGGGAAGCTTCCCAAGGTAGGTAAATTGCCGAGGCCACTCATTTCTTTCAATGTCCTGCCCAGAGGGTCCAGGCCTCAGGAACAGCACCAGGATCCTGGGTGGGAGAAAAAGGCTAGGGGCTCAGCATCCAGAGTACGAGCATTCACTTAAGCCCCTGCTGCCAACTGTCCTGTGCCCCCAGCCCAGACCTTAAGCTTTTGCCCTTTCCACAGAATAAACTTCCATTTCTGTTTTTTCCCCCTGAAAGGATGAGGAAGGAAACTTCACCTACTTATGTGGTAAAGGGGGTGGAAACTGGGAGTCAGACTGCTTCTTAAACAGACTTTCAGCCAGTCTTGTTACCTTGGCCCTCCTCCCCTCACCCCACTGCCAGAGACAGTAGCACATGTATGATAAATTGTGATCATTACATGGGTATGTCTAACTATTTTTTGTCATTAATTACTAGAAACTAATATATAATATATTAACATATTGTGGTATTAATAGAAATAAAATTGCCGGGCTAAAAGAGCATGAAAAATTTCAAGATTATTGGTATGAGTCACCAAAATATTATCCAAAAATGTTGTAGAGCTGGTAGGTTGGCTCAGTTGGTTAGAGCACAGTGTTATAACATCAAGGTCAAAGGTTCAGATCCCTGTCCCAGCCAGGTGCCAAAAAGGTTGTGCAAATTTATACATTAATCTGTGTTTATGAATGTTCATGTACTTACACTCTTAACAATATTGGATATTATTAGTATTATTAATGAAT
>NW_007731816.1:107576-114914 GCF_000696425.1 Galeopterus variegatus | reverse complement strand
ACATGCATACACTGCACAATGATTCACTTAGGGTAAATGGGTATATAGCATAGTTTTGTACCTGTTAGTCCACCACTTCCCCTCATCCACCCTCCTTCCCTCCCAGCCCCTCTCTGGTAACCATTATTCTACTTTCTACTTCTATGAGAAGCACTTTTTTTTTTTTTTTAGATTCCACATATAAGCAAGATCATGAGGTATTCGTCCTTCCGTGATTGACTTACTTCACTTAATATTGTGGCTTCCAGTTTCATCCCAGTTGCTGCAAATGGAGGATATCATTTCTCTTTACAGCTGAATAGTATATATACCACAGTTTTTTATCCATTTATCCATTCATGAGCATTTAAGTTGATTCCATCTTTTGTCTATTGTGAACAGTGTTGCGATGAACATGGGAGTACAGGTGTCTTTTTATATATTGATTTCATTTCCTTTGGGTATATAACCAGACATGGGGTCGCTGGATCATAAAGTAGATCTATTTTTAGTTCTCTGAGGAACCTCCATACTGTTTTACACAATGGCCGTACCAATTTACAGTCCCACCAACAATGTAGGAGGGTTCTCTTTTCTACACATCCTCACCAGCATTTGTTATTTTCTGTCTCATTGATAATAGCCAATCTAACCTAGGTGAGATGATATCTCGTTGTGGTTTTAACTTGCATTTTTAAATTTTTTTCTTATTTTTTATTTTAACATTTACTTGTACATATTTGTGAGGTGATAGCTCATCATGTTTTCACTGATGACTAGTGATTTTGAGAATTTTTTCATGTGCCTGTTGGCCATGTGTTTGTCTTTTGAGAAATGTCTGTTCAGGTCCTTTGCCCATTTTTTTAATTGTTTTTTTGTTTGTTTGTTTTGTTTTGTTTTTGCTGTTGAGTTGTCTGAGTTCCTTATGTATTCTGGATATTAGTCTGATTATAGTTTGAAAATACTTTCTCCCATTCTTTAGGTTGTTTCTTTACTTTGTTCATATTGTCCCTTGCTGTGCAGCTTTTCAGTTTGATGTAATTTCATTTGTGTATTTTTGCTTTAGTGCCTTTGCCTGTGCCTTTGTAGCCTCACTCAAAAAGTGCTGGCCACCTCCCATTTTCTGGTGGAGTCTTTAGGTTTAGTGTTTTTTATGTATAGGATCATGTCATCTGTCAATAGGGATAGTTCGACTTCCTCCTTTCCAGTTTGGATGCCCTTTATTGCTTTCTCTTGCCTATTGCTCTGGCTANTAGGTTGTTTCTTTACTTTGTTCATATTGTCCCTTGCTGTGCAGCTTTTCAGTTTGATGTAATTTCATTTGTGTATTTTTGCTTTAGTGCCTTTGCCTGTGCCTTTGTAGCCTCACTCAAAAAAGTGCTGGCCACCTCCAATTTTCTGGTGGAGTCTTTAAGTTTAGTGTTTTTTATGTATAGGATCATGTCATCTGTCAATAGGGATAGTTTGACTTCCTCCTTTCCAGTTTGGATGCCCTTTATTGCTTTCTCTTGCCTATTGCTCTGGCTAGGACTTCCAGTACTATGTTGAACAAGAGTGGGGAGAGTGAGTGTCCTTGTCTTATTCCAGATCTTAGAGGAAAGTCCTCCAATTTTCATCCATTTGTTATGATATTCACTGTGAGTTTGTCATATACGGACTTTATTGTGTTGATGTACATTCCTTCTATACCTAATTTATTGAGTGTTCTTACCATGAAGAGGTATTGGATTTTATAAAATGCTTTTTCTGCATCTATCAAAATGATCACATGATTTTTTCCCTTCATTCTGTTGATGTGATGTACCATGTTTATTGATTTGCATGTGTTGGACCATCCTTGCACCTCTGGAATGAATCCCACTTGATCATGGTAAATGATCTTTTGTTCTGTCTTTTCCAGTTTTAGTGTGAGGTTAACATTGGCCTCAGAAGGAGTTTGAAAGCATTCCCTCCTATTCAATTTTTTGGAAGAGTTTAAGAAGGAAGAATTAGTATTAGTTCTCTAAATGTTTGGTAGAATTTGGCAGTGAAGCCATCTAGTGCTGGGGTTTTCTTTGTTGGGAGACTTTTTTTTCTGCTTCAATCTCATTACTTGTTCTTGGTCTGTTTAGGTTTTCTAGTTTTTCATGATTCAACCCTGGCAAGTTGTATGTGTCCAGGAATTTATCCATTTCTTCTAGGGTTTCCAGTTTGTCTGCATATAGTAATAGTATCTTATGATCCACTGTATTTCTGAGGTATCAGTTGTAATGCCTTTTTCATTTCTGATTTTATTTGAGTCTTCTCTCCTTTTTTCTTCATTAGTCTAGCTAAAGGTTTATTGATTTTGTTTATTTTTTCAAAAAACCAACTTTTCGTTTCATTGATTTTTTTTTCTATTGTTTTTAAATCTCTAGTTCACTTATTTCTGCTGTGATCTTTGCCATTTCTCTCCTTCCAATTTCGGGTTTGGCTTGTTCTTGTTTTTCAGTTCTTTGAGTTGTACTGTTAGGTTGTTTATGTGAAGTCTTTCTTCTTTTTTGATATAGGCATTTATTGTTATAAACTTCCCTCTTAGAACTGCTTTTACTATATCCCACAGATTCTAGTATGTTGTGTTTTCATTTTCATTAGTCTCCAGGAATTGTTTAATTTCCTTTTTGATTTTTTCTTTGACTCATTGTTGTTTAGGAGCATGTTTTTTAATTTCCATTCATTTGTATAGTTTCTAGTGTCCATTTTGTTGTTGATTTTTCTAGTTTTATTCCATTGTGGTCAGACAAAGTAGTTGATATGATTCCAGTTTTTTAAAATTTGTTGAGACTTGTTTTGTGACTTAACATGTGCTCTTTTATAGAGAATGTTCTATGTGCTGCTGAGAATAATGTGTATTCTGCAGCTACTGTATGAAATGCTCTATATATGTCCATTAGGTCCAATAGACCTACAGTAGATATTAATTCTGATGTTTCCTGGTTAATTTTCTGTCCTTTGCTGAAATTGGGGTATTAAATTCCCCAACTACTATTGTGTTAGAGTCTATTTCTCACATTAGGTCTAATAAGTAATTCCTTTTTATACCTGGGTGCTCTGGGGTTGGGTGAGTATATATTTAGAATTGTTATGTCCTTTTGTTGAATTCTTCTCTTTATCATTATAGAATGACCTTCCTTATCTCTTTTTCTTTCCTTGGCTTGAAGTCTATTTATTCATATTTAATTATAGCTATTCCTGTTCATTTTGGTTTCTATTTGAATTAAATATCTTTACCGTCCCTTCACATTCAGATGGTGTGTGTCCTTACAGGTGAAGTGAGTTTCTTGTAGGCAGCATATTGTTGGTTCTGGTTTTATAATCTATTGAGCCACTCTGTGTATTTTAATTGGGGCATATAATCCATATATATTTAGAGTTATTATTGATATATAGGGACTTGTTACTGCCATTTTGTTATTGTTCCTTTTTTTCTTGTTGTTTTATTGATTTTTTTTTCTGATCTTACTGTTTTCCTTTGTGATTGAGTGGTTTTCTCTAGCAGTGTATTTTGATTTCTTGCTATTTATTTTTAGTAAGTTTTTGAGTTCGGTTACTGTGGGCTTTCAAAAAACATGTTATAAAAGATTATTTTAGAATAATAATTTAACTTTGATATTATCTAAGAAAAAAGAAAAAATCAAAGCCAACTCTACACTTTGGGGTCATCTCCTCCCTCCGTCCCCCCTTTCGACAATTTGTTGTTTCAAGTTACATCTTTTAATATTGTCTATTTCTTATGTGGTTGTTATATATTTAGTGTCTTGTTAGATTTGTCCTTTAGTCTTCATACTAAGGACATAAGCAGTTTGTTTACCACCCTTATGCCACTGGAATATTCTGAGGTTGTCTTTTACTTTACTAATGAATTATGTACCTTCAAATGTTTCCATGTTGCTCCTCAGTGTCATCTTCTTTCATACTGAAGAGCTCCCTTTAGCATTTCTTGTAAGGCAGGTCTAGTGTTGATGAATTCCCTTAGCTTTTGTTTGTCTGGCAAAAACTTTATTTCTCTGTATTTGAAGATTAGTTTTACTGGATAGAGAATTCTTGGCTGACAGTCTTTTTCCTTCAGCACCCTGAATATATCATCCCATTCTCTTCTAACCTGTAAGGTTTCTACTAAGAAATCCACTGAGAGATGTATTGGGGCTCTGTTGAATGCTTTGTGTTTCTTTTCTCTTGCTGCTTTCAATATTCTTCCTTTGTCCTTGGTTTTTGATAATTTGATTATGATGTGCCTTGGAGTGTTCCTCCTTGGATTGAATTTGATTGGCAACCTGTGAGATTCCAATATCTGGATGCTATTGTCTTTTTCCATACTTGGGAAATTATCAGTCATTATTTTCTTGAATATGCTTTTACATTTCTTCCTTTTTCCTGTCCTCTCGGTATGCTAATTATGCAGTTATTTCACTTGAGGGAGTCCCATACTTGCTGTATTTCTGTTTCATTTTTCTTATTCTTTTTTTCTTTTTGCTCCTCTGATTGATAATTTCATATGTTCTGTCTTCGAGCTCACTAATTCTTTCCTCTGTTTGATTAAGTCTGCTGTTGGAGATTTGTATTGAGTTTTTCAGTTCAGAGAATGTATTCTTTATTTTTAGGATTTCTATTTGTTTTTTTTCAAATTGATTCAATTCTTTTGTCAAGTTTCTCATTCTCCTCCTGGATTGTTTTCCAGATATCATCTAATTTTCTATCTGTATTTTCTTGTGACTTCCTGAACATCTTTAAGAGGCTTATTCTAAGTTTTCTGTCAGACAGCCTCTGTTCTTCTGGGTCCATGGCTGGTACTTTTTTTCCTTTGTTGGTGTCATATTCCTCTGTTCTTTCTCCATCTTTGTTTCTTTATGTTGATGCCTGGGCATTTGAGGAGACTGCTACCTTTTCTAAGTTTTATGGATGTTCTTTGGTGGGGTTAGACCTTTACTGGTTAATATCAGAGATTTGTCTCTGGTGTGGTTTTGATTATTTCCAATATTGGGGTAACTTCCTGTAGGGATCAGCACTTGAGCTCTGTGGTTGCACTAAATTGTTGCTTTGCTGCTGATTCTCTGGTGAAGGCTTTTTGTGTAGACCAGATGTTAATTGTTGGCTTTTTAATCACTTTTGGGTTTTGTGAGGTCAGATACATCTGTGTTGTGTAGAAATTCTGGCCTGGGACCGAGTCTTCCAGTAAACTGTACCTTCTTCAGTTCTATCTCCCTGACCTGTCTCCACTCAGTGGGCCTGTGCCTATTGGAAAGCAGATCAGGTGCCCATTCTGCGCTCCAATATTCTCTCGGCAGGCCAGCCTCCCTCCCACACTCCAAATGCTTCCCGAGGGGTGGGCCATGCTTCGATAGCTCACAATGACTCACTAGCCTCAGGGTGGTTCCTAACTTTGGTCCGTTGGCTGTATCCCTTGCTTCTATGTGGGTCCACAGGAACATTTCAGTGGTCTTACTGGTCTGGGGGTTGGTAATGGGGCACTCCGAGGTATATGCCCATTTTTAATAGACATGTTGGTATTTTCTGAACATCATCTTAAAGTTCATTACAAATGCAGAATCTGAGGCCTCACCCCATAATTACTGAACCTGCATTTTAACAATCTCACAATATCCCCAGGTAATTTGCATGACATTAGTGTGGGAAGCCTTGCTCTGCATAATTTCTGCTGGATTACTTGATCTAGGATCCATTTGGAGGTTTAATCTTTTTAGACGCTGCCTTACTCTTTCCAAAAAGGTCTGAACACTCTCCTGTGCTCAGCTACTCTGCTGTCTCTGAAACATGCTGAAGGTCCTAGGAATTAGGTAAAACCTGTTGTTTTCCTGCTCAAAGGGTAAGGATTCCTTCAGTAGCATTGTCCCTCCAGGATGTAGATAATCTTTCTAGAGAGGCTTGAAAACTTTCTTCTACTTTTTTCACCAAGAAAATGCTGGGAATATTTGGAAGCCTGTGTTCAGAGCTATCATGGTCTGTATGATACCAGTCCTCTGAACTGCATTCATTTTGTGTGAAGTGGCAGAATATTGCCAATATTCTCTGGGTGCTTAAAAACAATGTTTCATATATGTTCTATATTTTTTGAGTGCAAAGTTCCAAATATGCTTCTGAGATCATGCTTTTAAGCTGTCACATACACATTCCAGGCAACAGTGAGGAGGAAGGCAACAAAGGGCTTCTCCAAATTTAGCTGCTTATAGAAGGCTTTCTAGCAGTTTCACATAATACTTTCACTTATATCTCATTGGCCAGGAATTAGTCACATAACAACACCCAGCTAAAAGGGAGGCTGAAAAACATAGGCTTTATCCTGGGTGGCAGTATGCCCAGTTGAGAATTGGGGTTTTGTTTCTAAGGAATAAAGAGAGAGTAGATATTTGTAGACAAGTAGTAGTACTTGCTATGCATAGTTCAGAAATTGCCTCACCTCATTAACACAATATTTATGTTTCTGTTACTTGCTAGCTGAATCCTGGCTCTTCTTATAGACACTTTCCCTAACAACCATCTCATAAAAATGCTGCTTTCTCTCCCAAATACCACCTACTGAGGGAGGTAAGGTGTGACCAGAATCGCTCTCATTTCCCAAAACTGTTTCAAGACCACTCATTAATTCTCCCTTTTTTAACAAAAATCCCCTGTCTACTTGAGGCATGTACTATTGAGCTACATCACACTTCCTCTGTGTCATTGTCAGCTGCCAATCTCCCAATCACTGTCCTTAATTCACTGAAGACTTGAGGTTTTGGGTCTCTTGCTCCACTCCAATCCTGAGCATCATCTCTTGTCACTTAATGTTCTCAAAGAACAGAGGTTTTCAAAGTGTGATTCAGGGATTCAGGGTTACTCTGAGACCTTTTCAGGGGGTCCATGAAGTCAAAGCTATTTTCATAGTTATTCTACAATTTTTTTTTTTTACCTTTTTTACTATCATTCTTTCACAAGTGTACAGTAGAGCTTTCCAGAGGGTACATAATGTGTGATATCACAACAGGTTGAATGTAGAAGCAGATATGAGAATCCAAACAACTCCTATTATGCCAGATATTAATTTATAAAAAGTAAAACAATGGTACTTTTTTCTCTATTTTTTTTGTTTTGGAAAAATAATGATTTTTCATAAAGATATGTTATTTATATTAGCATGTAATGGTTTATTATTTTTTAATAAATTAATTAATACATTTTTTTAAATTAAAACTTTCTCAGTTTAAGTTTCTCATACAGTAAATATACATGAACAAATTTCTTTGAGGTCCTCAAAAATTTTAAGAGTATAAAAGTTTCCTGAGACCGGGCTGGCCCGGTGGCGCACTGCTACAGTACGCCGCTTGAGAGCGCAGCGGCGCTCCC
>NW_007731816.1:104435-106747 GCF_000696425.1 Galeopterus variegatus | reverse complement strand
AAAAAAAAAAAAGTTTCCTGAGACCAAAGAGTTTCAGAAATGCTGAGGTAGAAAAATAAAAATCTAATCTTTTGGCCTCTCATTTCTTTGTCTTTGTTGAAAATATATTTACCTTGTAAGTATAATGGAAGAACAAAAGAGCAATGAGTTCATGTGTGATCTCCAAACTCAACTGTCCAGTATGTGCAACTTCCTTTTCAACGTCTCCAGTTGTATGTCTTATGGGCACCACAGACTCACTATATCTGGAACTAAATTTCATCACTTCCTCACCAAATAAGTTTTCTTTCAACTTTTACTGTTTCAGAAGACGGCATCACGATCCACCCAGTTTCTTAAACTAAAAGCCTAAAAGCAATCTTTCATGCCTCTCTGTTCTCCATTCCCGGATTTGGTAATTTACCAAGTTTTGTCATTTTTAGTTTCTTAATGGCTCTCACATCTGTCCACTGATCTCCAATCCCAGTGTCACTACCTCAGTTAAGCCCACCAAGATCTCGAATTCTGGTACTGTGACAGGCTAAGTGTCTGTCCTAGTCTTTTCCCCCTCAAATCTGTACTCTGCATCTCACTCAGACTGGTTGTTCTGAAACATAAATCGGACCATGTCATTTCCTCACCAAAAGACTTTTATTGACTCCTCATTCACCTCAAGTATGAGCTCTTTGAAATAATTATTATTTAGTGAACACACATTATTTCCTCAAGACAACCCCATAGAGCAGGTACTATTGTAATCATTATCATCCTCTTCCAATGACAAGAGAGTGAGGCATAGAGAGGTTAAGCAACATGTCTGATGTATCAGTCAGGGAAAGAGATCTGCTGTGAGTTATGGGATAAGGGATTTATCATAGCATATGTATACACAGCATTACAAGATGCTGTGGAAGGAAGGTCTGAAAGGGAGCATAGGAATATCTGAGGGTTACCAGGCAGTCAATATAAAAAGCCAGGCATATTCAGCCACCCACATGGGACTGTGAGGATGCTGGCACATAAGTGTGTAGGTCTTTTTGCCTGTGTGGGTCTGCAGGCAAGCATCTGGTGATGGTCCTAGGGCTGCTCAAAGTGCAGCGGAGGAGACTGAGGACAAGCTGGGACCCTCCAGATATCTCTGTGTCTGTCCATCACTACACCCAACCATGATGATCTTTAGAGGGTAAAGCCTGCTGCTATACTTACTCCTCCTAAATCTTGTACAAATTCTTTATTTTTTTAATTTTAATTTTTTATTTTTTTGGTGGCTGGCCAGTATGGGGATCTGAATTGTACAAGTTCCTTATTTGGCCAATGCTAACAGAGAACCATTTATGGAAAGAAAACATTAAACACAGTTCTCAGACTAACCAGGCTGATGACAGAAGATTCAGCACACCTAAAGTCATGCAGACACAGCTTGTGTCTGAACCAGGATTAGAACACAGGCTACCTGGCTCAGACTCCACTATGGTCCACTTTATTATGCCCTTCATGGTCTGGCTCCTTATTACTTTGCTTTCCTCTGCTTTCACAGATTCCTGTTGTGCATCTTCTATTTCAGCCATGCGGAGCAACCTCTAGGGACCTGACTAAGGGATGCTCCTCTGACTTGTGGGTATGTGTTATTCCCATCCCAGAACAGTTTGCCTTTCCTCTTCCTTTGTCTGGCCAAGTGTTATTTGCCTTTTTGGTCTCAGTTAAGCTGTCACTGCCTCCAGAAGAACTTCCCTGTCCCCTAAAGACTGGTTTAAATACTCTCTTTGTGATAGGATCTGATAGTTGCTGCTCTCTTAGGACTTGACATGTACTCCCTACCAGGGCAGAGGCCTGTCTGTCTTGCTTGCTGCTGTATACCTAATACCTAGCACAGTGGCTAATAAATCAGGAATAAACAACCACAATCTTTAGTAACTTCTCATTTATTTATCTAATTCTCTCTCCGGACTATACACTCAGTTGAGACAGGGATTTTTGTCTTGCCTAATGTATCCTCAGCACCCAGCATAATGTCTATTTGTATATTTGTTGAATTAACGAGGCCCAAAGTAACTCAGAAAAGTTTAAAATTCAATAATCAATTGATTATGTCCTCTATCTGGTAAATGAGGTAGACAACAACCTTGAATGAGAATTAACATGAAATTGAATATTCCTCAGCTTAGATCTTTAGCCTCAATCGCACTTCTCTGTTCATTGTTCAGGCACAGTTATTAAGATAAATTTACATCATGAAATGCTGGGATAGTCTCTTTCTGGTTTTAGTGACACCACAGTAAAATTTTGACTTTTTAAAAGTACTCAAAGGTATCCAAAAATAAGGATGTGAGTAA
>NW_007731816.1:101400-103674 GCF_000696425.1 Galeopterus variegatus | reverse complement strand
TGGACTTGATTACTGGGAAAACTGCATTTGACAGTTCCGCTTATGCAGGAGTTCTGATAAAGTCCAGGGAATGAGGTAATTATGGTGCTCATTCAGAAGGAGGCTGCAATCCAGAGGTAGTACAGAGAAAGGGAGAGTTACTAGTGTATTTTCTATGAAAATACACTGGTTCGACAGGAATACCAAAGTGAAAGAAAATGCTGTATTTTAAAGTGAATCCTAAACCTTATAAATCCCTCTATGATAAAGAAAAATGGAGGAGGTAATTACACGAACTAGAATATGACCTAAGAAAAGATATATAATGTATACTTAGTGGCTATTGATCTGCCACAGGTGAGGGACATGAAAAAAGGTAAAATCAGTAGTATCAGCTACCTAAGCCAAATATTAGGAGAAGATAAAGGAGAGATAAAGGAGAAAGTTTTAAATAAATGATTAGCATGCCATAAAGTTTTACTTATTTTAAGATTAAACAAAAATGTTAGTTAATAAATGGGACTAGAGGTGTTACTTAGTAAGTTTATGAATCAGGGTTCTGTTTATATTCTCTTACAGAGGATAATTATTTGTTACTATAAGATTTTATTCCTTGATTACGAAGGTTAACAAATGCATGCATTGGCTGAGCCTGGGTGAGGTACAGATGCTCATAATATGAACACAGTTGTGGAAATTCAAATGCAGAACTTTTCATTTAAACAAATGATTATAGTTAAAGTAGAAGTATAAACAGGATCATAATTCATGACACATCCAATTCTTTTTTGTGCTTCAGTCATTAGTTTTCCACCTTCACAGTAACACCCGCATGACTGCAATAGAATAGACTGTGACTGAAGGATTTGGTAAGACCTTGCTTTATAAGAAAATAAAAACAGAAACAAAACATTAACAAAAAAATCTGGTGAATCGGTGTTTCACTAATTCTCTGTGCTTACAGAACTACATAGTTTGGCTATGGGAAATTTGGCTATCTGAATGTTTTTTCATTTGCAAACCAGTTATATTTATATTCACATATTTTCAGTGTACATTATACAAATTAGTCAGATCCAGGACCTAAATAATTCTTTGGGGGTTAATTTTAAAGAAATAGAAATCTTGGTATCAGGGCTTTCCAGCCACTACTGTATCAAGACCTATATGATATACATGAAATGTGGTTGAACACAGTCCAGCCTGGTCATGGTTACATAGAAATGGCTGCTACTTTTAAATAACATAGTAAAACTTAGGAATCTTCAAATCAAGTTTATATTCTCATGGCTATACTGAAATAATGCTTTCAAACTGTTATTTATTAATTGGGAAGTAAAGTGATAAAATATGAGTAGAATGGCAAGGAATTCTGAGGTTCATATCTTTTTGGTGTAAAAGTAAAGTGTGTAGGCAATTAGATCCCTAACCTTTCTCTCTCCTTTTGAGAGTCACACATGCACACTTTTCTACCATACTCCCAAGGTGAGTGAAGATCATTAAAACAACAACAGCAGGCACAAAAGCAATATTGAGGTTATTACCTTGGTTACCTCTACATTAATTTTATGTATATCATACACTTATCTGTCTGCCTTCATGAATACTGTGTACCAAACACACAATTTTTAAGTTGCTAACTGTAGAAATTATGACTATCAGTAATTTTGAGGTGATGATGAGCTGCAGATACAGTAATTATTCATGTGAGATGTTCTCTTGAATGATTTGAAAGTTATTAAAAGCCCTCATCTAGAAGTTAATCCACGCATTTACACTCAATTGATTTTTGACAAAGATGCCAAGAACATACATTGGGGAAAGGACAGTCTCTTCAATGAATGGTGTTCAGAAGACTGGATATCCACAAGCAGAAGAATGAAATTAGACTCTCATCTCACACCATATACAAACAAACAAACAAAAAACCTAACTGAAAATGGATTAAATAATTAAATATAAGCATTAGTCTGGCTAATGATTTTTTGGGCATGACCCCAAAAGCACAGACAACACAAGTAAGAATAGACAAATGGGATTAAATCAAACTAAAAAGCTTCCACACAGCAAAGGAAACAACAGAATGAAGAGAAAACCTACGGAATGGGAGAAAATATTTGCAAATAATACACCTGATAAGGGGTTAATATCCAAAATATATAAAGAACTCAAACAACTAAATAGTAGGAAAACAAATAACTGGATTAAAAATTGAGCAAAGGACCTAATTAGACATTTTTCAAAAGAAGACATAAAAATGGCCAACAAATACACGAAAAAATTCTCAACGTCACT
>NW_007731816.1:95474-101273 GCF_000696425.1 Galeopterus variegatus | reverse complement strand
GATTAAATAATTAAATATAAGCATTAGTCTGGCTAATGACTTTTTGGGCATGACCCCAAAAGCACAGACAACACAAGTAAGAATAGACAAATGGGATTAAATCAAACTAAAAAGCTTCCACACAGCAAAGGAAACAACAGAATGAAGAGAAAACCTACGGAATGGGAGAAAATATTTGCAAATAATACACCTGATAAGGGGTTAATATCCAAAATATATAAAGAACTCAAACAACTAAATAGTAGGAAAACAAATAACTGGATTAAAAATTGAGCAAAGGACCTAATTAGACATTTTTCAAAAGAAGACATAAAAATGGCCAACAAATACACGAAAAAATTCTCAACGTCACTGATCATCAGGGAAATGCAAATTAAAACCACAATGAGATATCACCTCACACTTAGAATGGTTGCAATAAAAAAAAGATGAAAAGTAAGTGTCAGAGAGGATGTGGAGAAAAGGGAACTCCTAGGCACTGCTGATGGGAATGTACATTAGTACAGCCATTGTGAAAAGTAGTGTGGAGGTTCCTCAAAAAATTAAAAAGAGAATTACTGTATGATCTAACAATCCCACTTCTGGCTATATATCCAAAGGATATGAAATCAGTATGTCAAAGAGATGTCTTCACTCCCATATTCACTGTAGCATTATCCACAATAGCCAAGGTAATGAAATGAATGTAAGTGTCCATTAATGGATGAGTGGATAGAGAAAAATGTGGCATATATACACAATGAAGTACTATTCAGTCTTAACAAAGAAGGAAATCTTGTCACTTACAACAGTATGCATAAACCTGGAGGACATTTTGTTAAATGAAATAAGCCAGGCACAGAAAGACAAATACCACATTGTCTCACTTATATGTAGAATCTAAAATAGTTGAACTCATAGAAGCAGAGAGTAAAATGGTGTTTACCAGGGGCCGGGAGGTGGGGGATTGGAGACACGTTGGTTAAAGGACACAAAATTTCAGTTAAACAGTAGGAATAAGTTCAAGAGATCTATTGTACAACATGGTGACTACAGTTAATAACAATGTACTGTATCTTTAAAAATTTCTAAGAGAGTAGATTTTAATTGTTCTCATCACACCAAAAAAACAAAACAAAACAAAACAAGAATGTGAGGTAATGCATATGTTAATTATCTTAATTTAGTCATTCTACAATGTATACAAAACATCTTATTTTATACCATAAATATATACAATTTTTACTTGTTAATTTTTTAAAAAAGCCCTCAGAGTTATAAACTTTTTGGTCAATTGCTTTCTCCTCAAAAAAATACCCTGACTTGGGCTGCATGAAGCAGAAACTTTATTAATGAGTGTTCGAAGGTAATAGTAGCCTTTCTCTAAGTGGATTTCTTGCTGTCCAGAGAATGTTCTTCATGCTCATTCATTGTTGTTTAGCTTATTAGCACCATTCAAAAGACTTGTCTTTGGTTTCTGTATCATGTGCACGGTAGACTATTGTCACTGAGGCACCAGGCTTCTTGTCTGCTTTGAGATTTCTCTCTCTCTTGCAGGGCTGATACTTGGGGTGTGAAGGATGAGCTGTTCCTATTTCAGGATTCGTGTTAAAGTATCAACATGGTTTAAGTTCATTTATTCCTTGAGTGAGACCTATATGTTATCAATATAGATAGTGTGATCAATCTATTCATTAAACGTGTATTTAATGGTCGATTAATGTGCTACAGAGTGTGCTAAATGCTGGGGACACAAAGTGTAGCAACCAGTAGAGGAGAAAGATGAAAAGTTGAAATTCAATATAGTTTCAATGCTTTTAAACTTTCAACAGAAGGAAAGAGAGATGCCAAGTTAAAATATTTTCTCACTCCTTCTTAATGTTGGAATTGCAAGCAAGCATGAAAATTGTATCTTTAACCTCAGATGGTATTGAAAGTCTTCTGTGGTACCTGCATGATAGCTTTATCATTAGTATTTCATGGTCTGTGCTATCGTGTCTACAGGTAAAAATAATGAAGTAACTTTAAGACAGTGAAACAGATGATAAAATATCTTCAATAATTAACTGTTTACCATTTTTGTTTCACAATAAAATAATGTTCTAAAGTAAGTCCATAGTTCTAGAAACATCTATCACTAACAGCTAAAAGAGCAAAATGATAGATCTGGTTAATAGTATCCATGATTAAATGAGATAAACTAAATGCTACAGTACCCGGCACCTAATAAGCAATGAAAAAATAACAACCATTATTTCTTTTTTTTTTTTTTTTTTCCTTTTTGTCTTTTTTCGTGACCGGCAACGGATCGCAACCCTCAGTGTCGCGCCCGCACCGGACCGGGACCGGCCACGGGATCACAACCCTCGGTGTTGCTCCTGCCCCTCGCTCAGCCAGTGAGCGGGAACCGGTCTGCATGTGGGATCCGAACCCTCGGCGGGAGCGCCACCGCACTTCCCAAGCGGCACACTATAGCAGTGCGCCACCGGGCCGGCCCAACAACCATTATTTCTACCATATTATTATTGTTCTTATTTCAGTTCATACCAAATGTTATTTCATTTGATCCATAATAGGAGTGTGTGTGAAAAGAATCAATCTGTCCTTATTCTGCTACAAGAGCACTTGGTGGATGAAACAGTAATACTAAAAATTGACATTCATGGTCACATAATGTTATTCATCTATTGCTCATATGTTTATCAAATCCATAATATATGCTAGGTGCCAGATTACTAATTTTGTGTTTATGTCCTCAGGAAGTTTTCATTAGAAAACATTTTGGAATACTCCGTGTTCATTCAAGAAAGCTCTGAAAATCTGATAACATTCTTAGCAGCGTGGTCATTTGATGACTATCATTTGATGACTATCATTCTATCATTTGAGGATGATAGTCTTCGAATTCCTGAGCCAGGAGTGAAGAAATTTTACACCCCGCTCCCCTGCCCCCAAACAGTAACTCCCATGTCTGACTAATCTTCCACTATCTGGGTCTTTCCCATCCCACACCTAACCCAAATCGCTACTCAGGTCAGTCTATTGCCATTTTGTGCTAGGCCATTGCTTATCCTGACCTTGCAGTAAATAAACTTGTGTGGGTTTTTCCCCTATGTTTTTAAAATTTTCTTTTTTAATTTTTATAAATCTGAGACAAAAACCCATGTAGCTTGCTGCCTACACCCACCCATTTGTGGGATGCTAATTGTTTCAAAGGATCTTTTCTGGGTGGCCAATTCTGTTGTGAATCTATAGATGGTTCTAAAATCTGTCTTCATAATTCTAACATAACTGAAATTCTTTCTTTACTCAACAGCAAAGATATATTGAGTTCCTATTATATGCCAGGCACAGTACTATGTGTTAAGAATATAAAAAGGTGTACAATATATGATAATGGTAATGCAGAAGTGTAAAAAAGAGTGACCTGGGGAAAAAGATATACCTGGGGAAATGAAGAAATATTTTATGACAGAAATGACACTTGACTCGGGTCTAGAAGGTGAATGCCAGATGATGAAGGGGTAGTGCTCAGGGGGCTAGATGGTATAGCAGCCGGGAGAAATGGTGGAAGGCACGTTGTGTATGAGGCTGGAGTGTTTGGGAGGAGATGTGGCTGAAAAGGGATGCTGAGTTCACATTGTGATGGGCCCTGAAGGATCTTCTGGGATGCATGAGTGTATTTTGTAGGCAAAGGAGAATTTTTACATTTTTTTAAGCAGGAGAATTACAATCAGATCTTCAAAGCTTCATGTCATTCTGACTTACTATGTAATTATCTAGCTCAACTTAATAAATGGTGCTACTTAAAATTACAAATCTGACCTGTGTTAAAATGTAATTCTGCTTCCAGAAAGAAAATATGTATTTTAGAATGTAATTTCCTCCTTCATTCCTTTTTTTTTGGGGGGGGGTTCTCAGAGAACTTCTCTTCTCTTTTGGATCTCTCCTCTTTAGACTTCTGTTCTGTCATTTTCCTGTCTATTAATAGTAGCATGAAACTTCCAGGTTTCACTGAGTATTGCTAAGGGGGACCATGGCTTTATCCTGAATATGCCCTGGATGTCATCACTTTAGTGATTTTGTGGTATGGAAATCTGTAAATAACTTTCAATGCTCTATAATAAAGCCTTCACAGTATATCATTTCAATGCATAAGATATTCTTATCATTAGTAATGTCAACAAAGAATTCCCAAAATGTCTTCTTATAGTTAATGTAGTAACATCAATATTATTTTCGGCATTAGCACAGTGTTAAAGCTTTTCAAATTTATATATAAGACACAATCTCTGAAATTATGGAACAGAGGTTAAATTTCTTTTCTCTACAAGCTTAAAACAATTCCACTAATTTAAGAAAGAATAGGATTTTAGTTAATAAGATTCAAAACTCATCTTTTTCAGGTGGTTTAGTCAGAGAATTGCTCTTCATGTGTTTTTGTTACCTAACTTTTCTGTGTTTTTTTTCTAGTACAGAAGGAAATAGTTGGTGTATATTTCCTCCTGAGGCACACACTGTAAATATACTGTGAGTCAGGGAAAACACTGAAAAGTTCCAAGGTTGGCAAATCATTTTAGAAGGAAAAAGTCATCAGAAACATGAGATGCTAAAGAAACAGATGTAAGAATTACTTTTTATAAGTTTTGTTACAGATTTATTTTCCTAATTTTCCAGTTTCAGGACTTATGTAGGTGTATGAATCAGGATGGTTGAGAAAAAAAGATGCTTGGGCTTTAGAAATTTTTAAAAATTCAGAAAAGGATAATATTAAAATGACGTTATATTCAAATGTGATTTCAAAGGTATTAATTTAATGAATATAAAATGACGTTATATTCAAATGTGATTTCAAAGGCTCATAATTTGGCAGAATATAAATAGGTAGATATTATATCTGCTTTTATTAAGAAAAACTGAAACAATGTTGATGGCAAAAGAAAGTAAAATCATTTTATTATTTACATTTCAGATTTTTAACATGGCTTACGGCTTATTTCTGCTTCGACTGAGGAATTCTATTTTTCTTTAATTTATGTATTAGATAGAGTTAATTTGTTACAGAGTGAGAATCTCTGCAATATTTCAAATATCACGATTGTTTTATATAAAATTAAATAAAAAGATTAGCAGAAAATAGAGTAGAAGTTTTAGGATATAAGTATGGGAGTAATTTGATGTGTATTTTAAATGTGAAATTATAGTCCAATGATATAATTTTCAATATTTTCATTTTTAAACGTGATAACATAATTTAAACAAAAATAAAATAACATTTCTTACCTATTGTTCTGAGTTGAATTCTGTCTCCCCAAAAGATATGTTGAAAACCAAAGGCCAGTACCTGTGAATGTGACTTCATTTGGATGGAAACAGGATCTTTGCAGATGTGATCAAGTTAACATGCGGTCATACTGGATTAGGGTGGGCCCTAAATCCAATGACTTCTGTCCTTATAAGAAGGCCATGTGAAGAGACACCAGAGAGGCACAAGCAGAACACTAAGTGATGACAGGCAGAGATTAGAGTGCTGCACCTGTGAGCCAAGGAATGTCAAGGACTGCTGCCCACAATCACCAAAAGCTAGGAAGAGGCAAGGAAGGATCTCCTCTTCTTCTAGAACCTTCTGAGACAGCAGGATCCTGCTGAAACCTTAATTTGGTACTTTTAGTCTCCAGAACTGTGAGATAATAAATTTCTATTGTCCTAAACCACCTGGTTTGTAGTAATTTGTCATGACAGCCCTAGGAAACTACCATACTGATCAAATTGACAGAGTTTTTATTTGTTTGTTTTTAATTAAAATAACCATCATTGCAC
>NW_007731816.1:88756-94501 GCF_000696425.1 Galeopterus variegatus | reverse complement strand
CTCGGCGTTGCTCCCGCGCCTCGCTCAGCCAGTGAGTGGGAACCGGTCCGTATGTGGGATCCGAACCCTCGGGCGGGAGCGCCGCCACCGCGCTTCCCAAGCGGCGCACTATCCAGTGCGCCACCGGGCCGGCCCAAATTGGCAGAGTTTTTATTTGTTTGTTTGTAATTAAAATAACAGCCACTGAACTGAAATTATAGAAAAATGGGCACTCATGTACACTTTCAGTAAGAGAGTAATTTTATTATGCAGACATTAATTTTTTTACCATATCTTTTTTCTAAATTTCCAATAGTAAGCATGTTTATTTTTTGCAATAAGAAAAACCTTTGCATTTAAAAACCACTGTTGTCACCATTAGTTAACACTTTCTGTAAGTTCTAGTTGATGTACAATAAATTATAATAAAATATTTGCTACATACAGGTAAAGAGTTAAAATCTGTTAATAAAATATTTGCTACATACAAGTAAAATGTTAAAATCTGCACAACTTACATGTCTATGCTTAATTATTTTACATAAGAAAAGTATGAGACTCAGGAATAAATATTACAAATGATATTCTAAAGACCTCAGAGTTCTGTTTTCTTTATTAAAAAATAAATGTGAAATTATCACTGACATATTTTGCACTGGAGAGAATTATCCGTAATATTTTAATTAATTCATATTAATATTTATTCAAGTTAATATTCATTACAATATGACTAACATTAGTATTTATATAAATCATAAAAATTATATTTACATTGATATTTGTGTTGATATTTAATATTATTCTTTTTTTTTTTTTTGTCTTTTTGTCTTTTTCTGTGTCCGGCAACGGATCGCAACCCTCAGTGTCGCGGCGCCGCCGCGCTTCCCAAGCGGCGCACTATCCAGTGCGCCACCGGGCCGGCCCTAATATTATTCTTAAGTATGTTAAATACAGAATCATAAAGTAGGAAGGGGTTGTAGAAATTTTTTTAGTCTGTCCTACCCACTGTAGGAACTCTTTTCATAATATTCCATTTCCACCTCTGTTGAATGATGGGAACCTTGCTATGATGCAATCTGCTACACAACATGAAACAATCTGATTTTGAGCTCAAAGCACCCATTTCTAGTTAGCAAAAGTGATTGTGTAAATAAAACACCAGAGAAGAGTATAAGACTGCAAAAAGATCCTCAAGAAGTTCACAGCTTGGCAGAGGGCCTAGCCATGGGGATTAAATACCAACCGAGAAAGGGCAACTTTAAAAGCCACAGACCCCATTGCTTCCAAAGTCCCTGGCATCACTGGCTTTTCCCCTGGCTGTTAGCTTTCCAAAAGCTCAGCAAACTCTTTAACAAAATATAGGGGACTCAAGCACCCTGCTTTTCCATACTTCTAGAATCAAGATCAAATATTATCTTAGATTCATGATCTTAGGTATTTTGTTTAGTGTCCGTTCACTGGATATTTAAAAATGTTCTCATTGTCCTATAGGCTTTTTAGTACACTGATTAACATGGATGTGCTGCAGCCAGACTACCTGGGTTCAAATCCTGCCTCTTCCAGTTTCTATCATGGCCTTGGGAAAGTTATCTAACTACTCTGTGCCTTGCCTTCCTCATTTGTAAAATGGGAATAAAATAGTATTTACCTTATTATGAAGCCTCAGAGTGATAATAAATGTGAGCTGCTTAGTAACTGTGCCTGGAACATGGTAATCAATAAATTTGGCTTTTATTTAAAAAATCTACACATTTCACCAATAGTTATATATTCTTAAATTAACAAGCAAGGATTTAAATACTCTAGTTGTTGAGAGGTTTAACCTTTTATTTTGTATATGTAGAGTCAATGCGTAGCAGTGAGCTATAATACAACCACAGTAGTATGAATCGAGAGGCAAGAAAAAGATCTCTTCCTTCCGCTGAAAAATTTTTCACCTGACTCCTGAAATGCCTCAAAAAAGAGACAGCTGTTTTTTCCACAATTAGAAATAGTTTAAAAGCACATGCTCTAGAATGTTGCTTAATATAGTATGACTTGATTTTTAATAAGATATTAATGTTGGTCAGATCCTTTACAGTTTTGAAGAGGAGAGATGGAAAAGTGGTGGGAGTAGGTATCAATGAAGAGGAAGTAGGAGAAGGGGGCACTGGAAGCACAGAAGCAAGCTCACCACATCGTTATTTCCCAGGTCTGTCCTATTTTCCTACATGTAAACTCCCCAAATAGTTTGAGCCCAGTGGGCCTGGGCAAATGTCTTCCTTACTAGGAAATATGCCTGTAAATACTTGAGGAATTGTTGCTTACACTCCCAGTGTCCTTATTTACTATTAGAAGTTTAAAAAGAAATCATGCCTTTGGTAAAATTTGTCATGCCACTTCTCTTAGATTCAAGGAGATCCTCTTCTTCTTCTCCCGTGGTCCCTATTTCTTTTAAAAGCACCACCATCCCAGACTGGAAAGCAGGGAATCAGCTTCCACAGCTATCTGTATCTGAAGTGTCTCTCAAATCTGCTAGTGGTCTTGGGAACCTTGCTGATATGCCTGTAAATACTTGAGGAATTGTTGCTTACACTCCCAGTGTCCTTATTTACTATTAGAAGTTTAAAAAGAAATCATGCCTTTGGTAAAATTTGTCATGCCACTTCTCTTAGATTCAAGGAGATCCTCTTCTTCTTCTCCCGTGGTCCCTATTTCTTTTAAAAGCACCACCATCCCAGACTGGAAAGCAGGGAATCAGCTTCCACAGCTATCTGTATCTGAAGTGTCTCTCAAATCTGCTAGTGATCTTGGGAACCTTGCTGTTGTCTTGGTTCAGGTCTTCATTCATTCTTCTTTTTTTTTTTTTTTTTGGTGGCTGGCCAGCATGGCAAACTGAACCCTTGACCTTGTGTTACAAGGCTGAGCTCCAACCACCTGAGTTAACCCACCAGCCCCTAAGATCTTCATTCTTCTTTACACGACACACTCTTAATTAGTTTTGTGCTTCCACTTCTCCCTTTCTAGGTACCTCTAAATATCTTCCCCAAACCTCAATCCATCATTTAACTGTCTGGTTTAAAAATCTCCAATGCTTCCCCACCACTTAATAAGGAAAAGTCTACTTCAATAGCATGTCTGAGAAGGTCATTTCTGAGCCCCGCCTAGGCTAAGAGACTCACCTGCAACACCTTCTCCTCAATTGGGTAGCAGCACTGAGCTAACACCTGTTTCCTAAACGTGCGATGCTTTTCTGTGCTGTTCCCTCTGCTTGGAAGGTTCATTCTGTTTCTAGTCCTGCTCTGGTCTCTAACAATTCTTCAGGACCCTTTTAAGATGTGACCACTCTATGAAGTTTTTCCTGACGTTCCCAGGCAGAATAGTTCCTTTTTCTGTACTCCATTAGTTTGTGTTCATGTATTAATTACTGTACTTCTCACAATATGTTCTAATTGAAAAAAAATCATCTCTTCTATATTATGCGTGTCAAGAAGAAAGAGACAAATTTCGAATCTAAATACCAGTGCTTGGAAGGTCATTGGCACTCAATAAGTGCTGATTATCGAGTGGCTTGTTCCCCACTCCCCATTGCTGATACCTTCTAAGGCCCCCCTCAAACACAGCCTACTTTATGGAGTCCTCCCACCCCTGCCCCACCGCCCCTGTTTTCTCCCACCTAGAGTGCTTTTTCTTTTTCTTTTTTTTCTGAAGACCTACGGACATTTCCCCGCCCTCCTTTAATTTGGAAATGTTTTTATATCTTATAATTGTATCCTTAAAAATAGACCTCCTTGTCTGTAAGTTAACTGAAGTGTAATCTGTGTCTTCTCTACCCAGAAATGGTGTATTCCCTGGATCAGTGACATACCCAGCAGATGCTCAGAGGATATTAGCTGAATTGGAGATAAGCCAAGGAAAGCTAATCCTTAGTGCAGCTTCTGAAAAGATACGGTCAACTCAAACACTCCCTGCTCCGAAAATTTTCCCATAATGTATGATTTATTTCACTTCAGTTTGTGAGAAATGAAATTCTAAGGGATAATATACATCTGTCAAAAAAAGCTACCAGTAATTCACATAGTAGAAGGGATTGATTCAATCAAATTTCTTTCCTCTTTAAACCTGGTTAATGTCAGAGGATGGAGATGATGGGAAATTTGATTAAGGACAAGGAGAAAGGTAATTTAGGTAGTCAAATCTTTTATAGTTTTGAAAGAAAGGGGAGGTGGAAAAGGAGAAGGGGTGAGACTGAGGATATCAGGGAGGACTTGGGGTGGAGGTAAAACGAATGGATTCTACATGGAATTCTTGGTGCAATGAGTACTGGCATGTGGGTGGGTCTAGAGCAACGGTTGAATTAGGGAGGTGAGGCGATGCCAATAACTAACGTTATTGAAAATTTCACCTGCTTTGAAAATTTTCTTCTTCCAGTCTGGCATCAGGAGCCACAAAGCAGGTACATTATGGGGCACATAGACTTTTCTGGGGACCCTAACATAGATTTTATCGGGCAAATGTGTCCACATTTCACACACTCATCAATAAATGTCTGGAGCACCACCTGCGCCTAAGTGGGAACTGCGTAAAATAAATTTATACACAATTGAATTAATTTTCTTATTGATAAGTGCAAAAGATTATATTTAAATGTCTACCTTAAAAAGATTTCATAGGAATAATTTTTAAAAAAACGGATGAGTTGAAATAAAACAGTAGGTTAAGAATTGAATAGATGATAGAAATAAATATGAAGAAAATTGGAAGAAAGCTACTTCAGAGTGAAATTGCGTTAAAACTTTTTTTTACAAAAGGAGGAAATAGGTCATGCTGGAGAATGGGCAGCTGAAAGGCATTGGGAGAACATTTGGAAGTCATAGATAGCTCCCTGGGAAAGAGTTGGCAAAATGGCTGGTTTTAAAAAGAGGTTAACTATTCTCTCCAAATGTCCTGAAAGACTATGAACTACCTTACTCAATATTTACCTCATTAGAAAGTGTTTCAACACTTAAAGACTTAGCAAGGAGACCACAAAGTAAAGACGTTATATGCGTCTCCAAAATAAATACTAGTTGTAAAATTTCGTCAAATACAAGGTTTTCCTGGTTTGTTTGTTTTTGTTTCTTGTTTTTGGATTAGTTTTCGTTTGTTAGTAGTTTCAGAATATCTGTAGAATGGAAATCCTGCATTTCCCTTAGTGGCACTACTCAACGTACCAGGATTCCTACCCCACCCGAAACCGCAGTTGATGCGTGTCCATGTTCCACGAGGCGTGTCAATGTTTTATCAATTTCTGAAAAGTGACCCGGGAAAGTTTAAATCCATTGCACGACATCTCTGGGCCCCCTTTCCAGCACTCAACCTACAGTAATTGCATGAATCTTTGTTCCTCAGACCTAAGAGGTTTTTTGGAAACCTTTCCTTCAGAAAGACCGAGAAAGCGCCCGTGACTGACATCGCAGGGCTGCTGTGGGAGCGGCGAGGCTGTGGGAGCTCACCCCTCGCCCGGGGCTGCTGAAGGGCCCGAGCCGCGCGGCTCCCCGAGCCCGCTCGCCGCTCCTCACACACAGGCGGCGGCGCTGGGGCAGCTCCAAGTGCGTCGGGAAGTGTAATCCCTCCGCTAAGTACTTGGCTCTCAGTCTCCAATCACTAGTGGGAGCTGGAGAGGGCAAGTGAAAAAAAAAATTCCAGAGGCAGCCGAGGAGCGAGAGGAAAAAAAAAGTCCGGCGGCTGCGGCGGCGGCGGCGGCGGAGCGGCCGCGGCGGCCAGAAGTTGACGGCGCGGCCGGGC
>NW_007731816.1:60685-88746 GCF_000696425.1 Galeopterus variegatus | reverse complement strand
GACACGTGCTCCCGGAGCTGGGGAAGGAGGGACGCGCCGAGGCGGGACCTGCACGCAGAGGGCTGGGGCCGGCGGGCGAGCGAAGGGCAGCGGCGGAATCCGGGAAATGGGAGGGAGCCCGGCAGGTTGGGGGTGGGGGGCGCGGGCACCCAGGTCGGTCCGAACCATCTGCCCCGATGCCTCCCGCGCCCCAGCCTTGCGGAGGGGAGAGCGCGGCGCGTTGCGCCCGGCGCCTCGTACTGGGCTCCGTCTCCTTCCCTTTGCCTCTTACTTCTCTGTCTCTTTCAAGTTCTGTGTCTCTTTCTCTCCCTTTCTTTCTCCCATCCCTTCCTTTCTTTATTTCTGTTTTTTCCCTCTCTCCACTCCTCTGTCTTTCGGCCTTTCCTTCTGTCTGCCTGTCTGTCTCCCTGTCCCCACCCCCTTTGCTGTCTCCCCCAGAGTGTCCCTCACTGTCATGTCTTCATTGTTTTTCTCCCACACTTCTGGTCTCGCTCTCATTCATAGGCTTTCTGCAGCTTGTCTCACTGGCTCTCTTTTCATCCGTCTCCTGCTGTCTGTGCCCAACTCTAACGTCCCTGTTTCTGTCCGGGCTCCACGTTTCCGTCTGTCCTTTGCGGTATTGAGATTTCAGACAGTAGAAGAGATCGTCCGGAAGTTATCCGGTGAGGTGGGTGTCTTAGAGCCGTGCCACCCCAGCTGGATGCTGGGTCCTTCATATTTGTTCTGAATGGGAACGCTGTAGTTTCCTTCAGTTATTAGGAACTGCTCTTTTTAGTCACCTTGCCACGAAGGTGAGGTCAGTGACTACAAGCAGCCACAAAGGTGCCGGTGAAAGAAAACAGAAGAGAGCTGTTTAATTGCCTCCAGCGTATAAAGAGAATGTTTCAAACATACCTGCAGTGAAGCAGAGCCACCTGAGAAAAGGTTCCTGAATTCTGAAAAGAAACACAAAAGGCTCTACTGGTAATGAGAGGGTTCAGCTAAAAAGTATTTGAAAATAATTTGAAAAAGCACTTAATGGAAATTTCTTGCTATACTAAATTGATTCCAACTAATCTCTGTTTTCTTACATATATTTTTTAGGATCCCAGCGACAACTTTCCTAATTATTGTTTTGAGAAAGTTATGGGAAATGTCCTGTGTCAACTGGGACATTTGTATTTAACAAAATATTCAGTCTTTGTACTCTTATCCCTCTTTACACTCTAATGATCAAGAAGAATTATTTCTAACTGCAAAGAAAATAGGAAAGGATTTGTCAGTAATTTTAAAACATGAGACATTTCAGGGATCAATAATTTCTTTGGAAAACTTTCATTATAAGGATGTTTTGAAGGATATTACATCTTAGTGAAATATGCAAGTTATTACACACTTAAATCATTGTGTGGTGCAAAAAAAGTTTGCATGTTGTAAGCAAATCATAGTAATGATGGCTTTTTATGGGAAACATAGCTGGAAATTAATTGCTCTGATTTTCACTGTTTTCTTTATAGTCATGTATAATGTACCTTTGTTTTTTAGCAAAATATGGCCTAGGGCCACAAAACTTGATACAGTGTGTTGTTTGTCCAATCTGAATTACCATTTAGAAAACCACCTTTTCCTTTTGGTCACATGATATAAGTTGATATGATCTCATTACTCATGTGCTAGGGGCTGCTGATGAATTTTAATGGCACCGATTTGTGATTTTAAATCTAAGTGTTAGTTTTTGGTGAGTTAAAATCTTGATTTATGTCACGTTAGTGAATCATCACTATTTATAGGGGCTTTACCACCTTGTCTGCCAGGTGCTGCCCAGCATTTAGTCTAGGCAGGGTTGTCTGAAATTCCTTTTTAGATTATTGTCCCTGAGTGACGTGCTACCACTACTCATGGAGTGTTCATATGTCTCTCAAAATGTTCCAGTCATTAAATAATATTTATTAAAAGGAAATTGACTTTAGTTTTTCCTCATAAACTTTGAAAACTGTGTGAGACTGCATGAAATGCTGATTTTATTATTATCGTTTGTTTAAAAGCATAAGGTAATTTGAAAATGTTTTTGTATGTATAGCACCCCACCCTTCAATTCTTCCTGATCACTCAACTCATAATTATCGTCCAAATCTAAAGTCAGTTGTCACCTACTCCAACCTAGCAAAGCATTTTGTAATTTTCTTAAACCACCCATCTCTGCCTCGCAGGCTTCTGGGTGCACCTTTCTCAATGCTCACCTTGCTGCTGTGGAGTTACTTGCGCAGCTCTTCCTCACTGGACTGTTAACTCTTTGAAGTGAGATAATGTTCCTTTTTTTCTCTTTCTCTGAATTTCAGATGCCTAGCACTGCACCTGGCATATGGTAGATACTCAAGAAATCTTGAGGGATGATTGATTCTCTTCTGCTTTGTCTCAAACTTGTGATGTGGATTCAATGTCAATGCAGTAGCTCAAGGGAAATACTTTATTGTGGTATAGAATAGCAGGTCATAGATGTAAGAATAAAAGAGTCTTAGCATCTCATCACACACATTAATATTAAAGATGAAGAGGATGAGGCCCAGAGAGTTTGAAAACCAAGCTGAAAAGTAGACAGTGAAGCCACATGGGCTGTGGAATTGAGACCTCGTGCTTTTTTCACTGTGCCACAGGACTCATTTTCATTGGACTCATGCTTGCCTTTTTTCCCTAGGAGGGGATAAATATGTTTATAATTAGAAGCTAACAATTATTATCTAACTTCTGAAGATTGATTTCATGCCAGCCAATAAAAGCCATGCATGAAATTTATCAATTTGCTGTAACTGATAATCATTTGTGTTACATATGCATGGAAGTAATATTTATCTTTCAGAATATTGACTTCTAAGTTGCTTTTATGAGCTAGGCATTGTTCTGGGTGCCAACTGTGTCATTCTAGGCAGAGAATTCTTTCTACCTGCAAAGAAGATTGAAGCTCTCTGGACTTATATTTTCTCCTCTGTAACTTGTGTGTTGAAGGCGGGGTTGGTGGGGAGAAGAGAAAGGAAGTTTGGACCAGATTAGTGGCTGTTTCTGAAGTTTTCCTTTGAGACCACCAGTTTAACTCCTAGAACAACTGCAAGTTCATCTGTTTTACATATCAGACTTCCTTCCCTGTAAGCTTTTGTTTGAAAAAAGGCTAACACAGCTTTAAAAAAGCTTGAAGACCACTTGATGTTCTCCAATCTCCCATCCAGTTCTTGAATTTCATAATCAAAATAATTTCTAGCTTTTAAATCTGGGTATTTGGAGGGTGGTTGGTGAAAATGTTAAGGGCAGAAAGAGAAACTGATTTTGCCGGAGAGATTCTAATTTCGGGTTTCCATATGTTGAATTTGACGTGATGGCAGAAATTAAAGAAGTATTGTGATATATAGAGGCAGGTCAGAATTCAGGGAAGCGGGGGCCAGAACCAAAGATGTAGATTTAAAAGTCATTTACAGAGAATTCATAATTAAAATTTAGGGAAAATAAAACTCTTTAGGGATAGAGTCTGGAGAGAGAAAAAATGAAGATTTAGGAGTGGACAAGAGGGACATGTTGATAAGTTCTGAATATTTTTAAAGCTCATCTGTAGTAGAAAGATAAAAAAGGATAATACATATTTTACATCAGACAATTTGTTTTCATGATTTTTAGGATGTCCATGTACATGCCAGTATCTTAATTACATTCATTTTGCTTCAATATTTGAATACCTACTTTTTGCTGGACACTGTTATATTCACTGTGGGGACACTGTAACCATGAGAGATACAAGATCCTCTCTGTCGTTGAACTTACATTCTAGAGAATGAAAACACAATGAACTATAAACAAGCCCATGAATAAGGTCATTTTTAATAGTGAAAGTTGCCATTAGGAAAATAAGACAGGGTGATATGATAGCAAGTAACTGAGCTACGTATATGAAGGGATCAAAGAAGCCTTCTCCAAAGACATTCCTGAATAATAAGAAAGAGCCAGCCCCATGAAGATCTAGGAGACATTGCTGGTAGAAGGCACATCAGGGCACATCTAAAGGAGCAGAAAGTTGGGCACATACTGGCCAGGGTGGTTGGACTCGGGAAATTATGGGAAATGGTAGAAGTGAGGTCAGAGAGATAGCCAGGCACATGGTTTGAAGTATGCGTTTTATTCAAAGTACATTTAATTGAAACACCCTGGAGGATTTTAAACACAGAAGTGAACAAATATGACTTAGTATGTCTGTCTGTAGTGTGAGCAAGAGTGTCTGAAGTAAGATGATGTGGGAGGCTATGGAATTGATGTAGCTGAGGGTTTGGTGACTTGGCCAAGGGTGGAACCTGGAGAGATTGATCAGACATTGTTCTTATCACTGAATAGGAGAATCACTGAGTTGAATCATCTTTTCTTTCTTTCTTTTTTTTTTGCCTTCATCTACATTGCAGCAATTCACTGGTTCAACAGCTGCTTTTGCATTTACCTTTCAAACCTCAGCACCTTTTCACAGTTTCTGGATGTCACTTGTTTACCTTCCTTCAAATATCTCCTGGGCTGCTGGCTTCTTTCCTGTGGGAGCCAGCAGTATGTCCTGGGAAGTGTTGTGATGAGGTTCTTAGGGCTAGGGATGATCCCTGGACTGCATAGAGATGCTTGACTCTTTCTTAAAAGTGAAGTGGAGAGCAAACTTGGACTAGCATCTCTTCACTTTATTTTAGGTAAAGTCTGTATCTGGGTGCAAAGGAAAGAAAGTGAGGCAGACTTCCTTTACTCAGGTTTGAGTGTCGTTTTTCTCTAATCCTCAGCTTTGAAAACTTTGGACATTTTTTGAAAGACTTCACTGTAAAGTCCATGTTGTTAGATCTGAATCTCCCCATAGTTGTATCCTAGTCCCTTACAAAGTGCTAGTACGTAGTAGGCATTAAGTAAATAGTTGTGGAATGCTGTTGAATGCACTGTCTTACAGACTAATAGTTTTGATTCAACTGATTTTATTTTTCCTGTCTTTCACCAAATATATGGCTGCATGTGGCTTCACCTTTAGAAGATATTAAGTAGCAAGTTTGGAAATGATTTTTCTGGAGATTGTATTTACTTATTGGCTAAAGGGAAAAAAGATACAATCCAGTCTATTTCTTTATAACATTTCTTGCCTGGCTGTCTTGAGATAAACATTTTAGTCATTTTTATAGCAGTTAGATAAATATGGACTTAAACAAGTACAGACACATCTGTCACTAGTTAATTTGATGATTTATGAATCTAAAATGGTTCCAAGGAAGTCTGTAATGATGGTGCCTTTGTCTAAATTAATCTCTTGATAGAAATCAGTGAGTTTTATCTAACTAATAACACTTTGCAACCATCTATAAAAGGTACTAAATTATCATCAGTTCTTTTTCTGGGAACAAGCTTCTATTCTTCTATTGTCCAGTACACATTTAGCCATAATAGTTCACAAAATGGGCGATTATTCTAAAATCCTTCCTTTTATTACAGAGTGTAGTGCAGTTCTCAAGTGAGGTTGCAAACAAGATGGCATTACCTTATTTTTATGTATCTAGCAGTTCTTTTCCCGTTTCTTTTGATCCTTTTCAGTTAGTCATGAGTCCCTTCTGTATCTATATGTTCTCTCTTCTCTCTTACCCCATTCTGACAAAACTGCATTAATTCCATCAGTGGCTTTGTCAGATATCTTCTGTTTGACTCTCCAGGTCCACTGTCAACCCTCCACCTCTGCCCAGGAAGTTAACCTGGATGAGTCACTCTGATTTCCAGATGACATAGTCATTGGGGAGCCCCACCAGGAGAATAGAGGGAGTGTGGAGAGTGAGGGTATTTATTCTCTTGGCTCTTTCCCTGCTAGATCATCTTGGGCTGCCTCTGTCCCTGCACTGGAAGTCACTACTCCTCTCAAGGTAGCCGTCTCTATGTAACTCTCTCCTCCTACATTCCAGTAATCTCTAGAATATCTCTTCTACTTTTACTAACCCTGATTTGCTGCACTACCCTTGGGGTTCTTTTGCTCTCCTACCTGTACCTTATTAAATTGCTTTTTATGAATAAACCCTCCTCAGCTTGTCAGGAGCTGTATCAGTTAAGGACCCATTTTCTTTATTCAGCTTCTAAAACCTCTTCCTTTTTAGAGTTGCCTTGGATTGATAAGAACAATTGGCATCCCTTACCTCTGGACATTTGCTTTACCACCCAAATTATGTGCTTCTATCTATGCAGCAATGCATGTAAACCTAAGTTGTTACTACATAAATACTTTACTGTCAGCTAGTTTATTGACTTAATCTTTTTATTTGATAGTCTGTATATCTTCCACATATGTACTTTGTTCCGTTCATTCTTTTATTCATTCATTAATGCAGTGCATATTTATAGAGTCAGTGTTGAGGGACAGGCACTGTGCTAGGTATTGTAGATACAGAAAGGGAGATGACTTCCCTTATTTGGGATGAGTATTGGAGAGGAGACTGGAAATAAACAATTAAACATAATATTTACAAATCAGGTTTGTGATTAGAGCCATAAAAGAAACAGGTTGCAGTGGTAGTAGTAGGAGGGACTATTATTGAGATTGCAGTAACTGGAAGACAGGGCAATATCTCAGTGGCTCTTATTAACCCGAATTTATTATGCAGTCTCTTAATATGTGAAATTTAAAAGCTTTTCTCAATGACACAAACAATAAATCTAATTGGCAGGAAAATTAGTAATTGCAGATAAGCCTTAAGAAAACAAATTGCTTTGTGCCATTACCTTAAATTAATAGTTTGATATATATGTATATGTGTGTGTGTATATATCCTTTAAGAATTATCTTGTGCAATTTGTATTTTCAAACAAAAATAAGACCACATATATTATTTTGTTACTTGGATTTTTCATTTAACCATCCATTGGTAATACCATTCTACATCGATATATGCATTTTGAAACATATTTAATGTATAACCTGATGGTTAGAGATCACAAAGTTACTCATTTCCCTACTGGTTATGTTTATTAGGATTTTTGAAAGAGTTTGGTAGGCATGAAGGAGAAAATTCCAGTAATCCTGGCAAAACTTCTGGAAATTAGGAGACTCAATTGCCTAAGTCATTGAGGTTTTTCTTTAATTCATCAAAAGTCCTTTGAATTATGATGTCTAACAAAATTAATTAAATGACAGGGAAAACAGTTTAACCAAACTTCTCTTGTTTAGTAATTACATTCTAGAATTTTTGGGGCCTAACACATTGCTAGCTATTTCTACACATTTTAAATGAAAAACTGGGGTTCGAGGTAATCTGAGCTATTTGACTAATCCCGATAAGCAGTTTACAGTATGTTTTACCTGATTGCATTTTGCTTTCCCAGTGTGTTCAATGGAACAGTAGTTTTGTGGAATGTTAGGTGTGCAGCCCAAGAGTGATCCCGTGGGCAGCAGCATAGCCTGATGATTGACTGGGAGACACTGTAGTTTGACTGTCTAGGTTTGAATCTTGTTCTGTCTCTTCCTAGCTGTGAGATCTTGGGCAAGTTGCTGAACCGCAGCATAGCCTGATGATTGACTGGGAGACACTGTAGTTTGACTGTCTAGGTTTGAATCTTGCTCTGTCTCTTCCTAGCTGTGAGATCTTGGGCAAGTTGCTGAATGTTCTCTGTCTCTGCTTCATCATCTGTAAAATGGAATGACGGTATGTAGTAGTATTTATCTCATAGAACTGTTTGAGGATTAAAATAATGAATATTTGTAAAGTGTTTAAAACAATGACAAGCACCTAGAAAACACCACAGAAGTGTTTGAGAAGCAAGTAAGCAAATGATCAATGAAATCTGAGAATTACTGATACTTTTAAACTGCAAACCTTTCTGAGCCTTTGCTATGCTAATATGCATTGTGAAAGTCCCCAGAAGGGGTATTTGAGCATGGGACTTGTCATTTTCCTTGCATAAATCATTGGACTAATGAACATACTTTGAAAAAAATTGATTAATTGACTAAACATTTTCACCAGTCTATTATCTCCTGAAAGAAAGGGACCATTCTTATTGCCAGGACTTTTTCCTATACTTTTTGCACCTGTCATAGAGTAGGAAATCAGTGCCTGTTTTTTAAAAAAACTCTTTCTTTTTAAAGGTAAAAATGAATGTTTTTCTTCATTACCCAAAGAAACACTTCCAGCCAGTATACATGTGAGTGTATACTGGGCCTCTGCAGCTCACTGAGAACAAGATTTATAGTGTATAATATTTTCTGAAAAGCTACTTCTTGTTACTTTTTCTAATTGTAAAGAAAATATATTCGTTGAACTGAACTTGGGAAACATAAAGAACTCTAATAAATAAAATCACAAATGAAATAACTCTAACAAATAAAATCACTGACTCTTTTACCACACAAAAATAGCCACTATTAACATTTTGGGTCATTTTTTCTTTACAAAATTGGGAGCGTAATATAATGTGGTTTTGTGTCCTTCCTTCCTTTTTTACTTGACTTTATTTATGTAATATTCACAATCTAAGACATGCAGTGATTTCTGGCCTTCAAATGATTGGTAATCTACATTTCAAAAGAGCTTCCTTCCTTACTTAGCAAATTCTGTAGTCATAGACAATATGAAAATAAAATGGTGTATCTAGAATGAGTTTCTCCCTCATTTTAAGTATTCTCGGAAATTGGAACCACCTGGTGAGGAGTTGGCAATTCTGTTTAAAAGACCTGGAGTAGGTGACCTCAGGTTGCTTCATTTTTATGAGTCATTCTAGTGTTATAGCCAGCAGCCAGATGGACTCAGAAGAATCTGTGACCAAGCTGTTTTGGAGGCATTACTTACTCATCCTGAGTAACTGTGAATCAACTTATATAATGTTGAGATTAATAGGAAAAGTTATCCAGGGAAACCTGAATTATTCCAAAATGAATTTAACTATTTAATTTTTAAATGTTAAATCTGTTCCCTCCATTGCATGTAGGAGGCAGGCTTCTAATAATATACCAATACAGGGAACAAACATTATCACTAAATATTTTGTCTTGCCCTATAATTTTGAGTAGGAACTAATATTGAGTTTATATGACAGTACATAATGTGAGAACTTCAGGTATACTAATTGTTATGAGTTTTACTTTGTATCCTTCATAAATGATGAATGCTGTAGTGCTTAAAATATATCTGTTTAGTAACTTTTCATTCAAAAGTCCTTATTCAACAACTTAATCTTCATCTCACTCATGGTAAAATCAGTCACTCCTTAAAATACTTATCTTTAACATCTGTAGCAAACACAAATATTTAAACCCTCTCCAAAGAGAAAACCATACTACACTATTTAATTGAATTAAATTAGCTTTTAATGGAAATTTACCTAGGAGCTGTTTCTGGAACCAATTTGGAAAATGATCTTTGTATTCTGTGGCATTTATGTTTGATTACGTTTTTCTTAGTAATTCTCAATGGACCCGATTCACTCCCTGCTTCAGTCATCAAACCCTTGTGATTTTTGTAGGCAAATTAGGCATTTCCTACTCTACAATTATGCATATTTATGGAACAAAGTATGCTTCCTCCTTAAATACAAGTATAAATGTTATAAGAAATTTAAAATTCTATAATATAATAAAATTATTTGAATTTTGTCATTTCAGCACTCTGTAGAGTATGTAGGGCTGAGAAAAAGTCATATATAAATTAACTACTTATAAAAAATGCTTTATAGAATTTAACTTTTGACAACTTTACTAATAAAAGCAAATTCTGTTGTTTGTAAAAATGGCAGATAATACAAAACTTCCTGTAAATATATTACCTTGAAACATATATTTCAGGCACATCAAAGAATTTGTGCACTGCATTTTCTGTATTCTCTTTTGAATGCAACCTGTTTTACAAAGCCATGAAGAAATAACAAATTGCTTTGAAAAACTTAATTTTGAACTTTTTTAGCTGTAGAATTTATCTTTTGTAATACTTTAATACTTCAGATTTAGCAGTTTAAAGATAAAACTAACCTTCTCCTTTTAAAAAAATCTTTGCTTTATCTACCACAGTCTGACTGTCAGAATTGCAGCTGTTTTTCCCTTAAATCCTAAGAATACATGAGTGCTCATTTACATGTCTTTTACTCTCCAGCTTCCCACTTTTTCTCTCCTCTTACCTTTTCTTTTCTTTTTCTTTTTCCACTTTTGCACTTGATTTGAAAACACTGTTTCCTTATGACTATTTTTTCTCGGAGCCAGAGAGAATTAAAACAATAATTTCTATCCTGAATGGCTAGAGTATTTCCTTACTAGCTCTACTATTCTCTGCCTAATTGGAGTTTTGACTAAGTTAGTGTAATTGTAATGACGATTTGGCATTTTGTAGGCATAATCTTAAAATATTTTAATAATACTGTAATAACAGCAATATGCACTTCTATTTAGTTATGAAATAACTTATTTGATTATATAATTTTGCTCAAAAAATTTTTATGAAATGTACATGTTTTAAACATTTAAGGAAATGTGTTTCCATGGCCAAAAAAGCTAACAATAGCATGGACATATTTTACACAAAATATAGATATTACTTAGATCTGGACAATTTTCATTCCTTTATACAATTTCCTTGACATACAAAAATCTGTATTTATATTATACAGGTTTTTATCAAAACTTCTGTAGCTCCTATGTTATTTGAAATTTCATGTATGAGTGTACTTCAACAAGTTCACAGAAAGATTTGTATTATTTTTCAATTCTAATTTTCCACAAACTTTTTGAAGTACTCTCATATTTATACTTGTGGTTTGAAAGATGTTATTATGAATTCTTAAACATTTTTCTTCAGACTAACTAGTGTGCACCCTGACTTACCATGAGCCTGTAAATTCCTTTTTTGGCTCATCTCTCCTAAACCTGGAAGGTATAATGCAGTTTAACAATAATATTTTACGTCTTTAGTTTGTGAATAATGTCTTTTTTACAAATGGAATTATTAAATATTTATACAATACAAATGAATTTGATGCCATACTGTAAATTAACGTGTCAATGAGATAATCGAGTCTTGCTCTAAAGAGAATTACTTTTAAATGTACAGATGATGCACTACCAAGAAAACAAGGCAGAGTACAAATAGACTGAATATGGGAAAGACAAAATGAGAGGTTGGTGAGAACATTTATGAAGTGTCAAGTTGATTCAGTCTATTATTCTGTCTTTAGGTGATGCCATCAGGGGATGTGTAAGGAAAAGCTAGGATTGATGTTCCGTGATTTCACTTTTAAAACTTAGCATTATATTCTCCAAATATCTTAGTTTTCCTCAGTCTAAACCACAGTGGTTTACTGTTAATGAAACTATCTGCTCTGTTCTTGGAGCTGATTAGAATTTTTTAGCTTGTTTTATTTCTTGGCTTTATGTTTCTTTCCTCAATCAAAGTGAATATTCTAGTTAAAGTGTGGCAACAATTCCTTAGCTCTATGTTTGCTTGTCCGTACTGTTCATCACGGTATATAGAGTCTGTAGAGTCTTTATATCTATAATGTTTCCTTGTAGGCTTCCCCTTCTTGACTGAAAGAATGCTGATCTTTGTTGTTTTTCTTAATATGGCTGTCTTGTAGTCCACTTGATCATTTTATTTTTATTTGCTTGGATTTTCCTCAGTTTCTCATTTTTTTTCCTTTTTTCTTTTCGAAAGCAGAGTTATAATTTTTTCATTCAGTTGCAGATATTTTTGGAGGGCTAGGCTGTGTTAGGCCAGAACTGTGTCTAGTATTTAAAATAAAGATGAACTCTGGGATAAGATGAGAACCATGTTTTCTGTTCTCAAGTGATGTCTGTGCTGTTATTAGCTTTTTGGCTGTAGGAACATATTAATGCAGTATCCCAGAGGTGATTTTTAAGCTCCTTTTTTATGATAACTAAAACCCATTATCCTGAGAAGTACAGTAACCCTGTAGTTTTCCAATTTCAATCTTATTTGACGTTTTCCCCCTAGTTACTCATTAAGTTTTGGAAATCTTGTAGGTTATCCCCCTGATTTGGCATTTCACATACTGGAAAAAGTGTCTTTTGCAGACCTGGAAAATTTAATCTACATTTCCTCTTTTACATAATTTATAAAGATGTTAAATAAGACCACTTCCAGCACCTTCCCTCTTTATAGTTTTCCTGCCAAAGTAATGCCTTTTTTCACTGTCTTTGTTTCTCTAGTAAAGATTCATCTAATCCTATGTTGACTCAGTTTTTTAAAATAACTTTTGTGGTAGTACTTTGTTAAGGGCCTTTTAAAAAAGTCAAGTGGGTTATATCGACTAGTTTCTCCCCTGAGGCTCCACACAGGTTTTAAATTGCCAAGGCATGATTACTCCTGAAAAAAATCAAAGCTTGTTACCCCGCATTATTATGTTTGCTGAATTCTTCAACCACCTTATGCTTTAGAATACACACACAAATTTGTCAAATTGCTAAGAAGTAATTATAACAAAAAATTAGGGAAACTTGAAAGACTATGGATAAAAGAGGTAAAATTTAGCATTAGTGTGGATGGTTGAGATGCATTTATATATAAGCAACAAAAAAAGTGGCTACGCTGTCTTTCCTATGTTCTAGGCAGTGTGTTAAGCCTGTCACATTGAAGATAGTAGTTATTGTAATTCCATTTCTCAGATGCAGGAATTTAATGCACAGTAAGGTTAGCAAGTGGTAGTCCTGGGTTTTTTAAAAAATTTATTGAAACATAATTGAGTGTACATATCTGTGGTGTACAGTGTTGAATGTCAATACCTGTATGCAATATGTAATGCTCAAATCAGGATAATTAGCATATTCAACATTACACAATGTAATCATTTTTTGTGGCCCTTCTACTTCTAAATCTATGCTCAAATGTTGGAGGCTTGTTAAAGCCAATTGTTGTATTAGTTACTGATGATACAAAGATGACTGACAGTCAGACCTGGTGGTCCATGAGCTTGGAAAGACACTCAAGGCAAGGAGGAGACTTGTGCATAACAACAGTGTAGATGGTAATTGTGTGTGGAAGGTGCTGTTAGAGCACTGAGGAATGTTGATTAAAGAGTATTCGAGATAGAGACTGGGTAATTAATTGTATTCTGAGAAGAGGGATGCATAAAGGGAGAAAATGTTTAAAATCTTCGGAAAAACATATTTTGAACTTTAAATGATGTAATCTCCCTTTTTTTCTTTTTTCTGTTACATTTCTATTCAGACAGTACTAGCAGTGTTTTTTTAGAGCAAAGTTACCACATCTTTACTAAAATTGACTTTTTCATTGATCCACATATTGTATGTGTCATGTATGTTGGGGGGATAGATATGAGGGGCATTTTTTCACCTTTATTTTACTTTTTTCTTGAAAAATAATTGATTATAGGTGTTTGTGGGGTGGAGCTGAATATCAATACTTGTGTACAATGTGTTATGATCAAATCAGAATAACGATCATGTTCATCATTACAAAATGTAATCAATCCTTGTGTACATTAACTAATTCTTGCTAACATCTGTCTCCCTCCCCCTTTTCCACCTCTAGTAACCACAGTTCTGTCCTGTCCTTCTGAAAGTTCAATGCATTATTATGATCGTTCCTTCCTTCCTTTTTTCCTTTTCCTATTCTCCTTCCCTTTCCCCTTTCCCTTTTCTCCTTTCCCCTTTCATTTTTCCCTTTCCTTCTCTTCCCTTCTTCTCTTCTGTTCCCTCTTTCTCAATTTGTTTCTTTCCCTGTCTTATGAGTGAGGATATGTGGTATTTTGCTTTCTGTTCCTGGCTTGTTTTACTTAACATAATTTTCTCCATGCTCATGCATGTTGCTGCGAATGGCAGAATTTCATTCTTTTTTATGGCAGAGTAGTATTCCATTGTGTATATATACTACATTTTCCTTACCCAGTTGTCCGTGGTTAGACATTTAGGTTTGTTCCAACTCTTGGCTATTGTAAGTAGAGCTGCGATAAACATGGGAGTACATCCCTTTGACATGATGATTTCCATTCCCTGTTCCTCTGGGTATGTACGCAGTGTGGGATTGCTAGATTGTATAGTAGTTCTATTTGTAGTTGTTTGAGAAACCTCTGTAATGGCTGCCCTAATTTACAGTCCCACTGACAGTGCAGAAAAGTTCCCCTTTCTGTGCATCCTTGCCAGCATTTGTTATTCTCTGTCTTTGTGTAATAGCCAGTCTAACTGGGGTGAGATGATATCTCAGTATGGATTTGATTTGCATTTCCCTAATGATTAGTGATATTGAGCATTTTTTTATAAACTCGTTGGCCATTTGTATGTCTTCTTTTGAGAAATGTCTATTGAACTCCCTTGCCCATTTTTTAATTGGATTGTTCTTTTGCTGTTAAGTTTTAGTTCCTTGTATATTCTGGATATTAATCCCTTGTTGGGTGTGTAGTTTGCAAAAATTTCGTCCCATTCTCTAAGTTGTCTTTTCACTCTGATTGTTTCCTTTGCTATGCAGAAGCTTTTTAGTGTGATGTAATCCCATTTGTTTATTTTTTTCTTTCATTGCCTGTGCTTTCGAGATCTTATTCATAAAAGTCTTTGTCCAGTCCTATGTCCTGAAGTGTTTCTCCTATGTTTTCTTCTAGGAGTTTTATAGCTTCAAGTCTTATATTTAAGTCCTTAATCCACTTTGAGCTGATTTTGGCATATGGTGAGATTTATGTGTCTAACGAGGGGCATTTAACATAGGCTAACTACAATGACATTTTAGTGAATTCGGGGAATCAGATGGCTCAGGTAACTTGCTTAGAATAGAGAATACAAACAAAGAGAAAGAATCATTTGAAATTGATCAGTTTTTCTGAAATGACATTTTAAAAGTTATTTTGAAGGAAGCACTGTAACATATACCTAATTGTAGGGTTTGACAAAGTATCAATGTTAAATTGTTGGGAGGGACCAGCAGGTACGTTCTAAAGAAACAATATAAACCTTCAAGGACAATTTTATCTTGTAACTCTAGTAAAGTTTTCTCTATATTTAATTGACTCTAGATCATCATCTGTTAAAGATAGCACCTGTATATTTTATCTTTTCTGTTCTGATTTATCAGAATATTACAGAGTGGGTGGAAGTAAAATGACTGCAGCAATTTTCAAGGTTGATTTGCAGCCTGCCAAAACTTGCTGTCTGTCAGTCAGATAGTTTGTTTCATATCTTCATGTGTCTTTTCTAGAAAACAAAAAGCACAATACTGTTAATTTTTGCAGAGCAAAATGCGAAGGGGCCTATTGCCAGTGGCAGTGGAGTTTAGCTGAGTCAGTTATTGAATTAAAAATGAAATCTTTAGTTTCTAAATAACCAGATTAAACATGTATTTTACATGGAGCCAAGGTGCTATGAAGAAAGCAAAGTATAAACTAATTTAGGCATTAAAAGTAAAATGGCAAATTTGCTTTTTAAAATACATAATATTAAATTTTTTTTATATTACAGATACTATGTATATGTTAAATTGGTACATTTTTGCTAGTCCACTAATCAGCATTTGATTTTCCAAAGGAATATAAATATTGTAAAAACATGCTAAGCTATGGTATAATTTGTTACAAATAGAAAGCTTCCTTAGTGACTCCTTATATTCCAAAATGTAATTTTTCCATTATGGAGAATTATATTTATGTTGAACATAAATAATCAGGTATTTGCTTCACTAATGATCCAGCTTATTTTAAAATCATGTTACTGAATTTAATGATACGACCTCTGTTCTGTGACCTTGTGTATTCTGGAGGCTTGTTATGTATGTTAAGGGTATTTCCTTTTATTTGTTTTAATTTTACCTGCCATTTAAATCATTGAATGACCCTTCATAATTTTATTATGAAACCGTGTAATAAGGAAGGACTAGTTGATTATTTTTTACTTTAACTTTCATAATCTCATATAATTCAAATCTTCTTTGTGTTCTCATTTCTCAGGTCAAATAATTCTTCTTTTGCAATTTCTCATCACAATAATGGATGAGATAGATTGATACTCTGTTTCAATACGTTTATTGTTCTTATTGTAGTGTTTTACATATGTTCTCTCTTTCAGGGGAGGAAGTCAAAGTAGAATGTTGAGTAGAGCACACAAATAGGAGACAGGAGAGGGTATAATTAATTTTGGAATCTCAGGACGTTTGCTTCAAATGAGAAGATTGTCTTAGCTCTCTAAGGTCTTTCTGGTTATGAAATGTTATGATTCTGTAATCTAAATGGGCAAATCTTATCTTGGTTAAGAATTGTAATACGGCATTAGTTTCTTTAGAACAAGGCACCATAACTGTTTCATCTTTGTATCTTTTTTCTTCTGGTGGTTTTTGGAATTTCAGAGACAAAAGTGAGTGTTCATGACTTAAGCCCTTTCCAAAATTTATCAGTTCTAAGATTTTATAATTCTTTGTATAATAAACTGATACTTACAAATCAAATAGTTATGCTGTGCACTATTTACGTGCTTTTGCAAATAAACTCTTTCCTTGGGGTTCCAAATGATTTTGGTTAGTAGGAAATAATTCTGCCACAATCAATGCTGTATTCCTCTCTTAGAATTATTTTCCAAGAACTTTAAGGCAGTTCAGAAGTCAGATTCAGTTTTGTATTTGACTGTATTGGATTATAATGGCCAGTTTTACCAGAGATAAAATATGCAGAACTTGCAAGTAATATGGCAAATTAGTTTCTGTCATTGTAACTTTTCACTAATCGGTAAGGAATACTTTCTCCTTGGGCCTATTGGTCACCTTTGTTCCTTCGACTGCCCAAATTAAGTATTCTGTTTTAAACCCCTTTATAATATAAAGACAAAGACTGAACTAGGTTGAAATGTGCAGTTAATCTGGGTCCCTCTTTGGGAAGTTAATGCCCATTCTATTCTTTTCCTGAAATATTCTTTCTTTTATATTTTTCTAGGACTGGTTAAATGTTCAGAATTCTTTAAAACGTCTGGGAAACTCAATATTTCCTTATTATTTTCAAGTCGATTACTAATCTCATTTGAAGAGACCATATTTTTATACAGCAGTCAACTCTATTATTTTTATATGTGCAGGGATTTCAGTGGTATTTTCTAGTTTATCCATACCAAATTTTTAATCCAGCATGCTTCTGTGCCACCTTGCCCTATAGTATGTCAGTGTGTGCTTCCAGAAATATTATATTTATCAATCTAACTAAATGTAATTGACAAGACAAATCATCAAAGCCCTAAAAATTCATCCTGAAGCATATGCTATTAAACAGGAAGTCTCCACTAAAAACTATGGAGTTTCTTGTTTTACATGAATTGTTTCCTCTTAAAGGAAAAGGAAAAAAATTAAAGTTCTTAAGAAATACTAAAAATGTTCTTGTTCATAGCAAATGGATTAGGGTTTGTGATAATAAAACCCTTGAATCAGAAGTGAGAAAGAATGTGAAACAGTAAGGCAAGTCCCCTTTATATAGCCTCTTTACTTGGAATTTGGATTGAAAATGAAAAAAAAAATCTGATAACATTTATGCCCAACATGTGTAATTTTATTCATGAATTTTTCATAATGCTACTATTCTTCATACTTGTGCTTTTTCCTTCTTTTGAAACCTGACTCATAATTCACTTTTAGAAAAATCCTGTTAATCCCAGTCCCCTCAGTTCCTCCCTTTTTCTGCCTGCACCCTCTTCCATTCTTGTGTCTTCTGTGTTGTATCAATTTCTAATTACTAGATTCCTTACTTGTTGGTGTACTTCTATCCTCATGGTTTTAACCATATGGAATGCCAAAAACTGTCTTCTGTTTCTCTATTTTCTACATATTTCACAGTATGAATATAAAACACAAAAGATGTGGTCAGTGAGATTGACTTCTCTATTTTGTATGGTTCTAACTTTTACTTGTAATTGTGGAAATTTTAATTCTGGAAATATGTGAGGTGCCTTAGGATTTTAAAAAATATGTCATTTGTTGTATTTGTTTTAAAAATACATTCTGGGACATGAAATAGGAAAAAAAAATTCTCTTTTGTATTTTGACTAAAGCCAGTGCCTGGGTTTGTATTCTGGCTCTGTACTCAGTGTCCTCATCTGTAAAATGGGGATAATAAAAGTATTTATTCAGTAAGGATGTTGTGGGAATTAAATAAAGTACCTAGAACTATACCTGGCAAATAATAGTTGTTCAATATATGTTCACTCTTGTTCTTTATTTTGGATGAATTTAAGTGGCATTGACACTTAGCCTACTTTCCAGGTTACTCTAAGAGACTGTTCTGCTAAAACAGAATGAGGAAAGTTTGCAAAGTTAATTGATCAACTTTAATGAGAAATTATTTTATTACAAAAAGTTTCCAAATGCAAAAATTTTAAGTCATAAATGTTCATATTAAAATATAAGTGCCTAATTAGAAACAAGAAGCTCTTAGAAACAAAGTTATTTCCTTCCCTTTTTATTCAATTTGGGGTTCTTCCATCTCTATTTCAAATGTGCTTGCTTCTATAAAAAACTTTCTGTAATGAAATAAGAGGAGAAATTGTATGTTTTTATAAATTTGAATGAAATTTTTCCTTGGATGAGTTATGAAAAGTCTGGTTAACTTTAGCATTAGTGGGGCTTGAAGAGATGTTAATATTAAGCAAGTGTTTAGTTGCATGACATGATCAGTTTACACTATTGCAGAGCCTTAATTAAAGTTTTATTAAACTGTGTAAACCACGATCCAGTTTGGATTTGAAAGTAGATAGACATCTGTTTCAAATATTTTTACTACAGTTAGAAATTAATAGCTTTTTTTCTTTGAAAGTCTGAAAGTTTCCCTTTTGAAACTTTTGTTTTACTCTCCTCAATATTCCTTCTGTATTAAAATAATTTCAAGGTGTAGATTATTTTAAAAATCCCTTTAATAATTTATGTAATATGTATACAAAAGAAAAGCAGAGAAATGTTTCGAAGAATTTTATCAAAGAACAATAAAAGAAGGCTCCTTTTTGTTCTATATTAAAAGCAAAGTTTATAGAGATGCGTCAGAAGCATTTAAGACAGTTTTCTTGACTGGCAGCTGTTGTGTCTTCCTCCCTGTCTCACTTTTTTCTTTATGAGGTGAAGACTAATTTTAGGTAAATTTTGGTGTTGTTTTGCTCATTTAAGTAGTAAACACAAAGTACTCTGAATTCTCTTTTTTTCTTTCTTTGCCTTAGTGACATTAGAAAATTCTTCAGTACATGCACTTCTTTAGCTAATTGCATATGTGTTTTACTCTTAGTTCTGCAAAGGAATGTTGACATCATTCACTCACAGAATAACTTAATGCTATCTAGATAAAAAAACATAAGAATTATAATTTTCTATTAAACCATACTAAAATGGTAGAAAACAAGACATGCAATATCCCCAAAGTCCAGAATCCATTCATTTACTATATTGCTATGTCTTGGTTCTGCAAGACCTGATTATTAAATTAGTACATGTTCAGTAGTAACTTTGTAAAACACACAGAGATAAAAAAGAAAAACCAAAAAACAAACAAAAAAATCCAAATTCACTAAAATTGCATCACTTGGAACCTGTTGTTACCATTTTGACGGATGTCCTTCACTCTTTCTCTTGCATTATTTTTAGATATGTTAATAAAAGTGGAAAATTGCCATTTTAATTTTGCATTTTATTTTGCTTGAAATGTTATTAATGTTTCTTCATGTCATTAAGTATGCTCCAAAATATTATTTTAATTAACAACTGGATAATATTATTCATTTATATACATTTTCTTATTTTTTATTATAAATAATGCTGCAGTGAACTCTTTTTATGAACAGATCTTTGAATATTTGTATGAAGGCTTTTATATGTAACACCAAATTGCTTTCCAGTCAAGTCATTCTAATTTATAATCCTACCAGAAGGGTATCTATTTAATTTTACTCATTTTTAGGTAAGTGTATTAATACGTATTTCAGTTATATCTGTGAAATCTCTGTAAGGTTCAGAAAAAAAAAACCGAAGTGTAAGAGACCCCAAAACTAAAGTGCTTCATGTTTTCATTAAAAAAAAGAAAAACAGGTGTTTTTACTACTTACAAATACTGACCACTACCTCTGATACATAATTTCATTTAAATTTATAAAACGAATGTGAATTAACCCCAATCATTTTTCTGTCAATATGGTTCTGAGTTTTAACAATAGAAATGATTTAATAAGAAAAGCTATTAATTCGTTAAAAAAAAAAAAATCCTTAAAGTCAGTGGCAGAAGTGACCTTAGAAAAAAATCTAATCCAAATCCTTCTCTGATACACAAAATGAGATTTAAGATAGTGTTGTGTTTTGTGAAAAGGCCCTTTTGTTGTAGCAGAGCTCAGGCCAGAAAATAAGTTGTCTGATTTCTGCTCCTTTCTTGCTTTAAAAAAATGTTTTTAAGTGAAATATTTCTTCCATGTTAAGGGGCATATAACATATATGTACATTTCAAAGAATCATAGAGTGGATTCCTATATATCCACTAGTCAGCCTGTGAAACCAAGTAATACCAGGACCTTGTAAACCTCTTATGTGTTCCTCAATTGCATTTTGCGCCTTGCCTTCACATCTGAGTGAACATTAACCTGAGCTTTGTGTTTATCATTCACCTATTTTTAAAAGTAATTTACCATACATGTGTCTATACATAAACAGTGGAGTTTAGCTTTATAAAAATATCACTCTGTATGTAGTGTACTGTATTTTACTTTGCCCCTCTCAAACTTATGTTTTTGAAAGTCATCCAAGTTACCTGAAGGTGTATTTCACTTATTTTCATTGCTTTGTGATATTCTGTTGGGGAACAGACCACAATTTAGTTGCCTATTCACTTTTTATATCTATATTTTGCTAGTACAAAGCATGATGCTATGGGTTTTTTGTATTATCTCTTGGTACACAGGTGCAAGGTGCTCTGCTGTCCTACCTAGGAGTGGGATTGCTTGGTCACAGAAAAGATGCATTTTAAATTAATAAGACAATGCCATATTGTTTTCCAGAGTAGTTCACATTCCCACCAGCAGTGTATGATAATTCCTATTGCACCTCATCCTAACCTATGCTTGATATTGTCAAATTTATTAAATATTTACTAATATCCAGGCCTAAAATGATACCTTATAGGGGTCATAATTTATAAATTTTATCATAAGCTTCTCAAGTTTTTTATTGAAATTACAGTGAATTTAAATATGAATTTGGGGAGAATTGTCACCTTTATGATATTATGTCTTTTCACTAAGAGATTTTGCATATTTTACCACTTATTTTAGGTATTTTTATAGCATTTCACTGAAGTTATGAAGTATTTTTCATAGAGATCTGGCACATATTTTGTTAAGGTTTTTCTGAGATACCTTATTTTTTTGCTCTTATAAATAGTATCAATTTTAAATTCTGTTTTCTAATTTTTGTTGAACAGAAATTCACTTTTTTTCTTTTCATAGAGATCTGGCACATATTTTGTTAAGGTTTTTCTGAGATACCTTATTTTTTTGCTTTTATAAATAGTATCAATTTTAAATTCTGTTTTCTAATTTTTTGTTGAACAGAAATTCACTTTTTTTTCTCTGTGGTGATCCTGTATTCTGCCACCTTGCAAAATTTAATATTAATTCCAATAATTTGTTTTTAGATTATGAGAGACTTTCTGTGAAGACAGTTATGTTATCTATTAATTATTATAGTTTTATTTCTTCCTTTCCAGTCCTTGATATTTTATTTCTTTTTCTTGTCTTAGTGTATTGGCTAGGAACTATCATATAATATAGAACAGGAATGTGAGAGTGATCATATTTTTCGAACATGTCAATGTTAACGATGTTAATTGATCTAGGTTTTATATATAAAGAAGTTCTTTTTAACTTCTAGTATACTAAGTATTTCCTTTTATATTCAACATAAATGGATATTAAGATTTATTGGACTGTTTTTCACCATCTTTGAGATTATTGTATTTTTCTCTCTTTAATTTCTTTACAAGGTGAATTACATTTATTTGTTTTATAATGTTAAACTTCTCTTACATTCCTAGGATAGACTCAACTTGATCATGATGTATAATTAATTATATCTTTTTAATAGACTGCTAGATTTGGTTTGCTAGTATTTCATTTAGGATTTTCACATGTGTTCATTAATGAGATTAGCTTTTGTTTTATATTGCTTTATTATTTCCCCAACATCTCCAGCCCTAAGCAGCCACTAATCTAATTTCCATGTATAGATTTGTCTGTTCTAAACATTCCATATAAATGTAATAATACAATATGTGAACTTTTGTGACTGGGTTCTTTCATGCAGCATAATGTTTTCAGAGTTCATCTACATTTTAGCATATGTCAGTACTTAATTCATTTTCATTGCCAGATAATATTCCATTGTATAGATAAACCACATATATATCCATTTATTAGTTGGTGGACATTTGGTTTGTTTATGCTTTTAATCTAATGTTAATAATACTGCTGTTAACATGTATGTTCAAGGTTTTGTGTGGACATATTTATTTATATTTCTTGGGTATGCACCTAGGAGTAGAATTACTGGGTCAGATGGTAACTCTATTTTTAACATTTTGAGGAACTTCCAGATTGTTTTCCAAAGTGGCTTTAGCAGTTTACATTCCCTCCACCAGTGTATAAGTTTTCTGATTTCTCTACATTCTCATTAGTATTTATTATCTTTTTGATTATAGCCATTGTGGTGGTTGTGAAGTGGTATCTCATTGTGGTATTGAGTTGCATCTTCCTGATGACTGTCAAACATTTTTTCATGTGCCTATTGACCATTTGTATTTCTTATTTGGAGAAATGCCTATTCAGATCTTTTCCTCTTAATTGCTTACCACCAAAATCTGCATTGTTTCTAGAGTACCCTTAGGTTTGAACTTCTCTATGTTCTGCTTTCTCAATTAAAGTTAGCCCCTTTTGTGAGAGTTTTGAAGCTCTTTGTTCTTATGAACAGCGTCACCTTCTGAGCAGAATCTCTGAGCCAGTGATCTGGAGTCACTGATCTGGAGGGTACAGTAGCCTGCTTCTCTTTGAGCAGGGTGCTGGACTGAGGTGGTAGCCTCTGGTCTTCTCATCTTACCTCTTCTGGTGTGGAAACTTTGCACTGTGAGTAAACTAGGGTGAGGGCCTTTGAGGCCCCAGTATTCTCTGCCTGCTGAGCTGGGTGTAGAGCCTTTACACTGTGAAGGGGGACTGTTGGAAGTAGGAAGCACTGATTTCTTGGCCATGCTCACCAGGAATTTAGCCATTACATCTCAGAGTTGGGGGAATGAGGAATGTTGGTGGCCTCTCCCTGGTATTCTCTGCCTGCTGAGCTGGGTGTAGAGCCTTTACACTGTGAAGGGGGACTGTTGGAAGAAGGAAGCACTGATTTCTTGGCCATGCTCACCAGGAATTTAGCCATTACATCTCAGAGTTGGGGGAATGAGGAATGTTGGTGGCCTCTCCCTGCTGGTGAGAGAGTTTATCCTTTTACTGGGAGCTGAGGGAAGAGGGAGCCCCACCTGTTTGGCCACATCCACAGGGAGTGGAGTTTCCCTGACGTTGAGCTGGGGTAGGGATAGAGGGGGTGGGTTATAGCTCAGGGGCCACAGACTCTCACTCTTTTTACCAAGATTTAATATATTTCCTTGAATTGATGTTTCTTGATTTGCTTTATGCTCTTAGGACAATTTTCAGACACTTTATTGTTATTATTTTTTAATTTCCATTTTTGCCTGTTACGGTTGTTTTGGCTGGGGAGAAGGTCTGTGGAGTTCCTCATGATGCCATTCTGGAAGTGTATTATTGTGAGGTTAGTTTTTTATTTTCATATTTCATATTTTCCATGAGAGACTTAGGAGTCAAGGTATACTAACCAAATGTAATGAGATGGGGAATGTAACTATTATTTTTTATTTTTTGGATGAACTTGTATAAGATTAGGATGTTCCATTCTTTGAATATTTGATAGACCTTTGTGAAATTGTCTGAACCTGTGGGAATAATTTTAAATGACTGATTAAATTTCTTTATTTGTTATAAAAGTTTTCAATCCTTCTATTTTTCTTTGAATCAGTTTTACAAAATTATATATTTTTTAGGAGTTTGCTCTTTTGTCTAAATTTTAATATAGATAGGCATAAAATTTATAGTGGGCCAGTTTATCTCTCCCCAGATTCATTTGACTTTCTCTTCTGACCTTGGACGCTTGTCCTACTTCCTTTTTAAAGTGGCAACAGTAGCAGCTCATGCCATTCTCATGGTCATAAAGCTCTGGACATTTCGTTGTAACCTCATCTTCGATGCCATAGGTCATCTTAACCTCTTCTTCCATGCTTTAGTGCAGACTTCATATGACTTTTGGGGTAGGAGTCACAACAAATCCAAGACAAGGTCTGACCCATCTGGACCTACAAAGCCTCAAGCTTTCCCAGCAGCTGCTTAGAGGGGTCAGATAACATAGTCCCCAAATACAAATATGTTATGCTGTGGAGCAAACACTGACCAATGAATGGTGGGAGATAAGTTACTTGCATTTAGCCTCTGTGGAGATATCCCTTATGACTTGCAGCCAATATTGATTTCTTGTAAGGCTATAAGCCAGTTCATCAGTGTACCCACCTTATAGTTGTTATCCCTCCTGTCCTGCCTCATTGCCCCTTTACCCCAACTCTTCCTTACCTGTACTCATTGGCATGTAAGTTTGTCTCAAATTCTGATTTCTGAGGAACTCAGGCAAAAATAATTGTAACAAGTGGTGTTATTAGAAAATAGATACTTAGGATGAGGTTTCATAGTTGGATTGCTTTTCTCCTTGAAGGCCTTCGTGACTCCTGGTTGTACGGGAGCTGATGATGCTGCCTGGCATGCAGTGGTCTTACAGTGACTACAGCGTTCAACTATGATCTTTTGGTGTGAGGTGCAGGCAAAAGGCAAGATGTGGCTGCTGCACTTGACTGATTACAGGGACATGGATAACTATAAGGACTTTGGTGTTTTGGCAGCATTAGAAGCTTTAAAAAAGAAAAAAAGATTGGTCCAGGGCAGCTGATGGTCAATGTAAGGCACACTGTGAAGCCAGAGGGTTCTATAATTGCTTTAAGAGGGACCTCATTTCTGTATCTACAGAGAAATACCATCAGGCCCAAGATATAAGGGTAGCAAGGCTGAAAAATAAGTCTAAATGTAAAGTTTTGGTAGGTCACCTATGTCACAGTCAGGGCTTTGATAGAAAAAGACTAAGACTCTGAGACCTGGAATTGAGATGTTTGGGTGGATGTGCTCATCAATATTGTACACTTAAATTTCCTGAAGTCATCTTAGCTAGGGAAAAACAGCTCTCCCTTCTTTGGATTCTGTACAGTGATCTCACCTGAAGTTGGTGTTTTGTAAAATGATGTTTGTTCTCTCAAAATCAGCCTACATCATCCCTCATTACTTTTGTGCTGAATAGCCTGAGTAGGGTAGGGTCTCAGCCTAAGCTAACTGGGGAATTATGATCCCACCTCAGAAGAAATAGATTCTATGTCAGAATAATTACAGGCTAGTGAACCCTTTCAGGGACTTGGGGACATTTGTGGGAGTTAAAAGATAAGAGGACATGTACTATAAGTTTCTGCTGGGTGACAATTCATTATCATTTGGGTACTTAACTGTGACTTGGAGTTAAATGTTCTGGCAAGGACACGTGGAAATGTCAGAACGTCCTAGGCATGTTATTGAGAAAGGGCTTAGAATTCTTAGTGGGCAGGAATATTAGACATATAGACTTGAGAATGCACCACTTATTTTCCCGAGCACATTCCCTTCACGGAGGTAACACGGAACACGATGCTGAACTTACTGCTGAATGCCCAGCCTGCTATCTGTAGCATTCGACACTGAGCCCTTGCCGTGGCACCAATTCTGTAGAAGAGTAGCCAGCCACCTAATGGCAGATGGGTCACCTTGGACCACTTTTACCTTTGAAGTAGTAAATTGTCCTTACCAGAACTGATACATACACCAGATAGGGTTTTTTATTACCCTGCCTGTAAAGTCCCTATCAATATCATCATCTGAGTGTTTAATCCATTGACTGAGTGCTTCTATATTGATAGGACTCAGGACACCCTGACCAAAATATGACACCTTGGCATATTGAATATTTTAAGCTGATGGAATTTGAGAAATGGCAGGAAGGACTCCCTGACCTTCCCCCACCCTTCTCCCCTGAAGCAGGCCATAAGACCCTCATGTGAGAGGTGCCCTCCCTACACCCAGAGGAAAGGAGCATCCTTATCTCCAAATATGTAGGGACACTGAGCGGAATCCAAATGAACAGGCCTTGCTAAGTTTCTCTCAGTTTATTACACTTAGCTCATACCCTTTGTCCTATCACATTTTCCCACTACTTTCCACTCTTGATCAAACTTAACATAAAAATGCTCAGGTTTAACTACTTCTTTGATCTTTATGAAATGGCTCCCGTATCATGGAAAACTTACATTAAATAAATTTATATGCTTTTCTCTTATTAATCTGTCTTTTGTTATAGGTGCCCCAGCTGAGAACTTAAGTGGGTAAAAGGAAAAAGATATTTTTCCTCACCTACAATACCAATGTGGTAACCCACACAGTATTTCCTCGAACTAAGGGACTTATTTTATACTTGAGCCCATGATCACAGGATACGTGGGACTTACCATGTTTCCCAGCACCTAGAAGCATCTGGATAGAAGGGTGGTGTGGCTTACGGAATGGAACAAATGTTCAGTAAAGGCAGCAGCTTGTGGCCAGCTGTGTCGGGTTGAATGTAGTACATATGGTGCTGAGTTGATAATAGAATAAAATAATCTGAAAATCCAAGGGTGGAAGGCTTTGTGCTTGAAGACTTGGTGCTTCCTGTCCCTGCAATCTTAGGCTCTCCCAAGTGAGAGGTCCTGATTGCTGGAAAATGGGGTCTTCCTACACTTTAGCCAGAGGGCACAGTAAGAATTCTGTTGACTGGAAGCTGCAAATACCACCTACCTGTTCACTTTGAGCTGGTGACAGTGCACCAGTAGGCATAAAAGAGGATACAGCTAGACCAGTGAACCTTGAACACCAGGAGGAGTAAAGGGTACCACTACATAGTGGGGACAGAGAGGAGTACCCCTGGTGCAGGGGATTAGCTGGGCTGTCTTGTGTTTCCCTGCCTGGTGAAAATGGACAATTTAAACAATGTTGCCTGACAAAGGCAAGGCAACTACAGACCCAAGCCCCTTGGGAGGAGAGGTCTGGATTACCCCATAAGGCAAAAACCCAGACTACCCAGAGCACTGGTCAGGGATGAAAGATTTCTAAAGTGGGAGATGGAGGAGGGAGATGATAAATATAAATTTACAGGACTAGCTGCAAAAGGTACAAGTGGTTTCTTGGTTTACTTAATCTCTTTTTAGAAAAGTGCAAGTCACCACATGGATAATTGGACTTGCACCTTCTCTCTTGGAGAAGAGGTGAGGGCATCCTTCCTCTCCTATGAGATCTGCATTTTGTAAGAGAGTACAGGTTAATCTGAGAGTACAGGCAAAAGGAGAGGATTGCACTTGATTCAATTTATGTGCCTCCCAGCTCTCCTGGGTGGTATCTATGCCTCCTCTTTGGCATGGTCTGGGATTGCCTGCTTCTGCCATCACTTCGTCTTCTATCACTTCTATCTCAGCCTCCTCAAAGGAGACAAGAACCTGGCCCAAGTACCACCTGAATGGAATGTCTGTGGCTTCCTTAGAAGCTGCCCAGAGTGGCAGGAAACATAGCTTGGAAGTATGAGGAAGTTATTACCCTGGAGTGGCAAACTTTGACTAATAGGAGATAGAAGACGGGAAGGAGGTGAACAGTTACTCATCCTTTTTTCCTTCAACAGATATGTTCTGAGATGCCACAGTGGTTCTATTCAGCCTTTCTATGTTGTGACGGATAAACATAAATTCAGCAGGTAGCCTGACATGGGAGGGATGTATTTGTTATTCGAAACAGAGGATAACAGCCTCTGTAATGTTATTAAGATTGAACATGACGACTCATAACTCAGTTATTTTTCTTTCTTTTTTTGGTTCTGGTGTGAATCTTTTTTTTTTTTTTTTTTTGTTTTTTTCCG
>NW_007731816.1:26510-59743 GCF_000696425.1 Galeopterus variegatus | reverse complement strand
CCTCAGTGTCACGCCCGCACCGGACCAGGACCGGCAACAGGATCGCAACCCTCGGTGCTGCCCCCGCACCTCGCTCAGCCAGTGAGCGGGAACCGGTCTGTATATGGGATCCGAACCCTCGGCGGGAGCGCCGCCGTGCTTCCCAAGCGGCGCACTAGCGCAGTGTGCCACCGGGCCGGCCCCTGGTGTGAATCTTTAAATCTGTTGAAAGGCTAAGTAAATTCAATTTTCTATTAAAAAAAAAAAAAAAAAAGATTGGACAAGCCATCCTGTGATGAGGAACTGTAAGAGTGAAAGAGTTTGGGAAATTGAGATTATAGGAGAGCTGGAAAGATGAGATTTGAGTGGCAGATAAAGACCTGGTCTTAGGGCCGGCCCGGTGGCACACTGCTACAGTGCGCCGTTTGGGAGTGCGGCGGCGCTCCCACCGAGGGTTTGGATCCCACATACGGACTGGTTCCCGCTCACTGGTTGAGCGGGGTGCGGCGCAGCACCGAGGGTTGCGATCCTGTTGCCGGTCCTGGTCCGGTGCGGGCGTGACACTGAGGGTTGCGATCTGTTGCCGGACACGAAAAAAAAAAAAAAAAAGACCTGGTCTTAAAGTTTAAACTTTATCCTAGAGTTTAAAATTTTAAGTGATCTCCAAAATGGTGTTCTTGTTTATTGGCATGTAGGAAGAAAATAATAGAACTTCTATTAATACTTATTTTTTTATCTCATCCTTTACAATTACTTTATATGATAGATAATATCTTAGTACAGTAGATCATGTATATAGTTTATAAATAGATATACATTTATTGAGGGTACATAATAATTTTTTTTCTTTTTGGCAGCTTGCTGGTGAGAAGATCAAAACACACTTAAGTTTTGACTGAAGGGAAGATGCTATAAAATGTTTTGTATAAGCTAAGGACTTGTTACTTGTTGCCACATGGTGGACTAACATAATCAGGTATCAATTTTATAAAGGACTCTACTGAGTGTGGGGGATAGATTGCTGGGTGGAACATTGGGGTCAGGAGGCAAGAAGACCAAGTTGGGAAGGTTATGACTTCTGTGTGCTGAGGATCCATTCTCATCATCTGCTCACTCATCCTCTGTGCTCTCAGCCCTGGCCTGCATCTCTCTTAACTTGCACAGAGGAGTTCATAAAGAAGGAGCCTGGCTGTGTGGGGGTCATTCTGTGGCTTTCCATTGTCTGCATTTATGCTCTCCACTTTGTTTAACACAAAGTTCTCGCTGTATCTTCCTACAGTTTGTTGAGGGAGAAAGATTTTCTCTTTTATCTTGGTAACATTAAAAAAATTTAATAGACTATTTTTTAGAGTAGTTTTAGGTTTAATCTTGGTAACTTTTAAAGAAAAAGACAGGACACTTTTTAGTTTCTCCCTTGTTATCTTTATTATAATGGATGGCTCTTTGGTAGTTTGTCATCTGTTTTGTAGAAATTCTGTGTTGCAGTCTTCCTTGATTGACATTCTTGCATTGCCTTTTGTAGCTTTTTTGATAGTTTTATTGTGATTTGTAAGGTATAATTTTGAAATGCACCTTACCAAGTAAATCTTTGTATTACTCAATATTACAAGATGATTTTAATTGGGTGTAGAGTTAGTATTTTTATTTCCATGGAGCCTAGAGATGGTCACTGCTCCATGTTCTTTCAGTAGTCTTTTAAGTTTCTAGAAATAGTTGAAAAATATCTGTAAGCTGTTTAAATACATAAGGCAAAGTTCCATCTCAATTATGCTTCTGTGAAATTTTAAGATATTTTCTTGAAATTTTTGAGCCATCTTATTACGTGCAAAGACACTTGTTACCTAAATAAATTTTTTATTTACTTGATTTAAAATATGGAATATATTTATTGTCTGCGATCTTTGTTACAGGTCAGTTGCCTTGTTTTATTTGCTTTTCAATTCTTGGCTATGCTAGAGAGTTGAATTTTATAATTAAACATGACTTTAGGTTAGTTGAGATGCTACCGTAAAAGTATACCTTTCAGATAGTTACATGAGAATTTTGAAGTAGAATTGTTTGTGGAAGCATATCCTAGAAAATATAACTGTCTTTAAATAGTGCTCACTAAACAACCATAGATTTGCAAAACTTAACCTTAAAAATATCAAAAGCAACATGAATAGATTCTGCTTTTACTTTTTAAGAAATAACTGTCCCAAAGCAACAGCATCGTTTAGATAGTCATAGAAAAGGGTAAATATCATATAACTAATTTCCAATGGAAGGCTGTGTAGAAAACCTCATATTAAAATTTTTAAAATATTGATTACAAATATTTGTGGGGTACAAAATCAAAATTGATTATTAATGCATGTGTACAATATGTGGTGATCAAATCAGGATAATTAGTATACTCATGTTTACAAAACATAATCAGTCTTTGTGACCCTTAACTAGTTTCTTGCCAACCCCCACCCCTTATCCCTTTCCCACCTCTAATAACCACAGTTCTGTTCTCTCTTTTTGTTTTTTAATTAAATTAAATTAATTTTATTTTTAAAATTTATCCATATGCAATGTAGTTGATTTTCATGTCCCTTTACCAATTCCTCCTTTGCCTCCCCCCAACCCCTCCATCAACATCATATCTGTTCAGTTATCTTAGAAAGTTCAGGGGATTGTTGTGACTGTTGGGTCTTCTTCCCCCCTCCCCCAAGTTTGTATTCTTATTTATTTTCATTAGTTCCCACAAACAAGTAAGAACACGTGGAATTTCTTTTTTTGTGCCTGGCTTATTTCACTTAATATAATTTTCTCTGAGTTCATCCCTGTTGCTGCTAATGGTAGTATTTCATTTTTTTTTTTATACCAGAGTAGTTATTTCATTGTGCAGATATACCACATTTTCATAATCCACTCATCCAGTGATGGGCATTTAGGCTATTTCCAACTCTTGGCTATTGTAAGTAGCGGTGCACTAAACATGGGAGTACAGGTATCCCTACGACATGATGATTTCCATTCTCTGGGCATATACACAGCAGTGGACTAGCTGGGTCATATGGTAGATCTATCTGTAATTGTTTGAGGAACCCCCGTACCATTTTCCATAAAGGCTGCACCATTTTGCAATCCTACCAACAGCGTATGAGAGTTCCTTTTTCTCCACATCCTCGCCAGCATTTATCAGTCTCAGTTTTTTGTATATTTGCTGTCCTAAGTGGAGTGAGATGGTATCTCAAAATGGTTTTGATTTGCATTTTCTGAATTCTGAGTGATGTTGAGCATTTTTTCATGTGTCTGTTGGCCATTTGTATATCTTCCTTTGAGCAATGCCTATTCAGCTCCTTTGCCCATTTTTAAAGTGGCTTACTTGTTTTTTTGCTGTTAAGTTGTTTGAGTTCCTTGTATATTCTGGATATTAACCTTTTGTCAGATGCAGATAGTTTCTCCTATTCTGTAAGTTGTCTTTTTGCCCTGTTAATTGTTTCTTTTGCTGTGCAGAAGCTTTGTAGTTTGCTATAATCCCATTTGTTTATTTTTCCTTTTGTTGCCTGTGCTTTGGGGGTCATATTCATAAAATCTTTGCTGAGTCCTATATCCTGAAGATTTTTCCCTGTGTTTTCTTTGAGGAGTTTTATAGTTTCAGGTATTGTATTTAAGTCTTTAATCTATTTTGAGTTGATTTTGGTGTATGGTGAGAGGTATGGGTCTAGTTTCATTCTTCTGCCTATGGATGCCCAGTTTTCCCAGCACCATTTATTGAGGAGGTAGTCTTTTCCCCAGTGTATGTTCTTGTTACCTTTGTCAAAGATCAGTTGGCTGTAAGTATGTTGGTTGATTTCTGGGTTCTCTGTACTGTTACATTGGTATGAGTGTCTGTTTTTATGCCAGTACTATGCTATTTTGGTTACTATAGCTTTGTAGTATAGTTTGTCAGCACCACGCTCAGCTAGTGAGCAAACTGGCCATCCCTATATAGGATCCAAACCCGTGGCCTTGGTGTTATCAGCACCGCACTCTACCGAGTGAGCCACGGGCCGGCCTTGTAGTACAGTTTGAAGTCAGGGAATGTTATGCTTCTGGCTTTATTTTTTTTTTTTTTACTCAGGATTACTTTTGCTATTTTTGGATTTGGCTCTGGGTTAACATTTAAAAGATGTAAAATATTATTCCACACCTGAATACACTAAAACGACTGGGGAGTTAGGTGACAGTAAGCAAGCAGAACTGTAAAGTGGTGAGCCTCAGACTTTGCTGTTGGAATTTTGAGTTTGATAGATTCATATTGCATTTGTAAAACTGGTGATATTACTTGGCATATTTGGAGATAATCAGTAAATTATCTTAGGCCAAGTTATATGAACTTTTAAAAATGCTGTCTTATTCTGCAGATATTCCATGTACTTAGTATTATTTAGATGAAGTCATGTTGTTTCTTAGCAGTAGGGTTGGCTCTGTTCTATCAAACAGTAGATTTGCTAAAATCACAGTTGTGATGGGTGTTTGTGGCATCAATGTGTTTCTGAAAAGCCTTGGACAACTAATATTAATATATATTGAATAAAACATATTCTAAGCCTTTCAGATTATCTATAAAGAGGAAATAATTCAAAACTTTGAGATGAGTTTTAAAAAATTTTTCAAGGTTGAGTCAGGATTAGGACTGAATGAGTTGCTGAATTGCTCTTTAATCTCATTAAAGACAGATTTTAAGGTATCAGAAATTTTTCCAAAAGAGGGTGTTCTTTTTGTGCTTTCAGTTCTTATATGTTGCCCATGTGTCTTTGTTGGGTGTCCTTGAGTTTCTATTGATTACATATTTATTTCCAGTAATTGTTTTCCATTGTCACTCAAAATTGTTGTGTGTACTATAAGGAGTCAACCACAATAAAATAACCTCCGAAGTATTTTATTTTTTTGTTTATCTTTGTGTAATTGTGGTTGGGTTTAATAGGGTCTACTTGTTTATTTAAATATTAAATGTAATGTGAAAGGGTATAAATAGTTTGGCCTCTATTGAGTACTCAGAATTCAAGAGATATGTGTAAGAAGTAAATATAATGTAGTTCGAGCCATTATTTCTTTATTTTCAGAATAGAGATTTATTTTTAAAGTGCAAGGGAAAATTTCAGATATATATTTCTGAAGTATCTATACTGTAAGCTGAAGTTGTGTGATTGCAAATGTGTTATACAGGAGAAACAATTTAAATAAATATTAAATATGCATTCAGAAGGTGTTGGGAATTATTGAGGCAAAAAAGTTACCAACTTCGGGCTTGGTGATGAAGAGTGTAGTGAATTCATGTTGTCCTGTGCTGGACTGTGCAATATCTCCCAAGTTTCCCTAATAACAAGGCTCTCTTGGGTGGTGGAGGTGGTGGTGGTGGTGGGTATATGTGTGTGGTGTGTGTACGAGTGTTTTAGAATACATTTGTGGGTTCTTCCTGAAGAGATTCTGATTGAGTACGGTAGGGGTGGAGCCTGTAAATTTGTACTCGTATTTTTAACAAATTCTCTAGATGATTCTCACTATTAAACATGTTCCGCAAACACTTAAAGAATTAGAGTTAGACTGGTAAATAGCTTCAGACCCCAAAACTACTGATTACAGTGGCCAAACAAAGAGCAATACTTATGATACTTTTGATAAGGACAATTTGCCAGGGTAATTGGTGGGTGAGTTTGTAGTGCTGATGCTGGGAAATACCTCTAATCATATAATCGAGTTGTTTCTTCATCATAATATCTAGTATTTATTTAGTGTTTAAGATGTTCCAGGCATTATGTTTATTACATGTAGCATTAGTGATTGTTGTTTTATATGTCTCATTTAATTTTATTCTCTTTAGAGATGAAGAAACCAAGTTGTGACTTAACAAGGGTCAAATTTAATGAGTGGTGGAGGTAAGATACCCAGGCAGTCTGTTGCCAGAGTAAGCATTTTTAAAGTATAGGTATTTTGTATGCTTTGATTCTCTTTTCTTTTGATAGTTTACAGTCACAAGATCCTCAACCCCTGATATTATCATTATTATTATTTTTATTGTTTCTCATTAGAATGCAATTCTGGTAAAAAATTGGTGTTGGCTTTTGCAAGTTTTATTCCCAATTAAATGTGTACTACAGCTCTCAAAGAGTGTATTAGCATAAAGAGACACAAAAAGTAGCCTGACATGGTCCTAGTGTATCCTTCACTCTCAGTTATGGGTCATCAGTATCAGCTGAGAGTTGCACTTAAAACCACCACATCACCACCACTCCCCCAAATCCAGTCATATCAAGTGTCCCACACTCACCTTTTTTTGCTCCCACAGGTGTTTGCTCAGAAGCCAGGCAGCAGCATTCTTCACATGTGTTTTTACTTACTGACAGACCTTTGGCAGGTTTAGCTGCCTTAGTCCTAAGTGATAACTTTGATGGTGACATCTGCTAGTTAGGCAGTGCTGTGGAGTGGAGAGTTTAATCAGAGTGCTGATAATCTGAGGTGTTGACTGTGCGAGAGCTTGGGAGCGCCAGAGTGTAATTTAGCCTTGGAGCCCTCAGAATTATAAATGCTGTAGGTTTCTCTTCTCTACTTCCTGCCTTGTTTTATTCATTCATTCATTTCATTCATTTACTCACTCATTCCTTCATTTGGCTACTGGCCAGTATATGGATCTGAATCCTTGACCTTCTTGCCTTGTTTTTTTTTTTTTTTTCCTTTTTGTCTTTTTTTGTGACCGGCAACAGATCGCAACCCTCAGTGTCGCGCCCGTACCAGACCGGGACCGGCTATGGGATTGCAACCCTTGGTGTTGCACCCGCACCTCGCTCAGCCAGTGAGCCGCCGGTCTGTATGTGGGATCCAAACCCTCGGCAGGAGCGCTGCCGCGCTCCCAAGCGGCGCACTGTAGCAGTGCACCACCGGGCCAGCCCCTTCTTGCCTTGTTTTAAAGAAGATTAATTAATCTTAATCATGAGAATCTGTTCACCTCTGTTGCTTTTCCAGAAAGCAGCATTTAGAGAACAAAATAGAAGGCAGGCAGTAGCCTCAGCAAGATATTTAGCTTATGTGAGTCATTGTGGTGTTTATCTAAACCTTCTTGAGCATCCCAGGGGTGTTTTAGTGTATGTTGATCAGATGACCCCCATAAAGCCTTTTCTCTCCAATCTGGTTTGAAGAAAAACAATGGCTAGCACTCATAGTATACTTCTGGAATATAATTTTTCTATGCAGCCCCCCTTCATTTATACTGGATGAAAACTTGTTCTCTCTGTTGTTCTATTGATGGCTGAAAAGATCATATTCTTGAGATGCTGTGCTGAATAGAATTCACAGTGACTACATGGGATAGTAACACTGACCTATCCTGTTTCCAGGGAGAGAAGACATTGAGAAATTCCTTCAGACTTTGTGGACAAAGGGGAGTGAAAGCCAAATTTTAAAAAAGAATTTTATTTTCATATAATTTAAAATGACTATGTTTTTAATTCATAATTTTTCCCTCTTTCGTTTTGAGTGCATTTGATTCAATGGGTGTCACGCTTTCTAAGTGGGATTCAATCACAATAGTGTAGTATTTGTGATTGGAATAAGTGTTCTCTGTTTAAGTAAAACTACAGGAGGATCCCAAATTTCTCTCAGCATTTTCCCTTATGCCCTCTTTAGCAAAAGGCATGCTTTCACTGCTGTGTCTACAGAAATAAATTCCAGACTATTTTCACTGCCTGATTGGCTATACTAAGTCAGGGATTACTCTTTTTCCAAGATTTACAAATTTATAATCAGAGATCACTTGTGCAGAGAGAGTCTTTGGATTTGGATGTGAGATTTTGTATTTGTTTAGAATTTATATTTGAAGAGTGTGTGGGAGATGATTTATTTTATGCTGTTTCAGGGATGGGTAAAACAAGGATTGGTAAATAACCCAATTTAGAAGTTTGCTTTAAGGATTATTTAGATATTTGCTTGTGGTGGGAAGGAAAACTATTTTAAGGTTTTTCAGTTGTTTTACTATTTTTCTTTGGTTAGCAAATATTTAAGCACCTACTATGAGCAAAGCTCTCTGTGGCCGCTGTGAAGGAATGAAGTCGGCGTGCCTGCGTTGTTTGGGTTGCCCCTGGCACTGGTTGGCTCTGTGACCTCAGGCCAATCCTTTTCCATCCTGGGACTTTGGTATCCTCAGCTGAAAAGTAGAAATTATTACTGACATGTTGCCTTCCTGATTGGGTTATTTTGAGGATCAAGAGAAACTATGTCTTATTAAACTGTAAAATAATTATCTAAATATTAGTTGGTGGTATTGTTACACTTGGTTTTTGATAAAGCCCACTGTCCTTGAAGAACTTATAATTTGTTTGTATGAACAGGGTTTATATAAAAACAAATATTTAGAGAGTGGTGTAAAATGGGAGGCAACCACGTGTACTTATTTCTCAACAATTTATTCGTTTTATCGGAGATCAGGAAAAGGAGAGATAGATGTAGGTAGATTAGTCAGAGGACACTTGTAGAAGGTAGGATTTGAGCTGTGTTTTTAAGTGTGGGTAGGGCAGAGGATGTGAACAGAGACCTAGACCTATAGCAGAGAGTGATCATGGTGGTAGGAAGGGAGGTGGATGGTGAGCTGAGCAAGCTGACTTCACCCAGGTGCCATGGAAATGAAAATTGTGTGCCCTGTGGTACCTGGGACTTGGCCTTCTCCCTCCTACCTTTTTGCCCTTTGCACATAATAGTTCCTCTTCCTAGAATTCTTTTCCTCCCTGCCTCCTCCTTCCAATCCATTGTCACATACCTCATGACTGATCATCATCCTGGTGTCCTTGCTGCACAATTGAGCCTGCCCTCCACTATCTTCCTACAGGACTTGCTGGAAAACTTCATTACTTACCACATTTAGCATTAGCTACTGTTAGATATGGTGCTATGTGTTTTAGATATATTATTTTATTTTGTCATCATAACAGCTTCATGAAATAGGTAATACTATTATTATACGCATTTTATAAATAATAATAAAAAACCCCGAAACTGTGGAAATTTAATTTGTCCATGGTCCTCCAGCTAATAATATGTACTGGGCTAATGTATCTATTTTTCCCAATGATAGAGAATTGAATGATAATTTTTAAATTATTGATTTTGAGAAGTTTTTTGCATAAAAATAGAGAAAAATATGAAACAAAAACAGACTTTGGAAACTTTCCCTATTGATCTTTTCTCCCTGAATTTTGCTGAGCAGTATATAAAATGAACTTTGTGATTAGATAAGTCAAGGTTATATAATGTTTGAGAGAGTTAATCACAGCTGGCTCAGGTTTTCAAGAATATATTTTCTTTTTTCACTATGAAACTTTATACTGTATAAGTTAAAAGAATTATTTGTAGGATTATTATAGGATTCTCTTATTTTAATATTTTTATAACAAATGAGTTGAATATGTACCAAGGCAAATTGACTAAATGTTATTTTGTTTATTTTTAGCTGGGAGGAATACTTTCTTTGGGGGCAAGAAATGTTTTATATTTGGTTATAGGTGTAGTAGTTGCCTACCATAATTGTGAAGAACAGGTGCTGTAGACATTGTGTTTACTGGATGTTTAACTTCCTGCTTTGTCCAGGTCATTGGTTCTGGCTGAACCCCAGGCATTTGTGTTGAGAGTCGTCTGGCATAGGACTGTGACAGCAGGACTGTTCTCCTTGGCAGCAGGGCTGCTGAAAGGCCTGGGTAGGCTCCAGGAGTGTCCAAATCTACCCAGGAGCTAGGTAAACAGCTCTGACTCTGGGTAACTCCTCAGTGCTTTTTATTAAAAGGGATCTTTATCATCCTGGTCCAGTCTACCCTAAAATTATCTCTGTGCAAGGAGGTCATTGAAGAGACAGATGAATGAGGTAAAAGTAGAGAAAGCTTTGTGATGAATGTGGAATTTGAGCTGCTCTTTGAGGAATGGTAGGGTTTACTTAAATGTGTTGTATAGAGGACATGAGCAAAGACTTAGAACTGACACCATATTGAGGGTCTTAGTGGAAGTTTTGATAGGATTAGAGGAAAATGGGGTCACAAAATTCACTTATGTTACAACTTGGATGCACAGAGAAAAGTGTATTTAATTTTTTGTAAATTGATCTAGACTTTCTAATAAGGTTCATTTACTCATTTCTCAGAGGGAATAAAGTAGCCGTTAAGCCAATCTGGATTAATAGTGGATCGAGTCTGTGATTTAAATGATCTCATTGGGTAGTAATACTTCTTTCTAGGGAACATTGCTCATCTCTCAGATATCTCACCCTTTTTCTTAGCACTTCTCCGAGATGGGGAGATATATGGGATAGTGGATAGGATGGGGGTGAGGGGTGCAGAGTTATTGACTTTGTTTCCATTGTCCCTTGCCCTTGTCTCTGGGACATTGTCTCTTTTTTCCCTAGTTCCCGGATCCCCTATTGACCTCCAGTACTCATGGTTGCAACTGATGAACTCATGGTCCATTCTTTTTTGTTTCTTTCATTGAGTACTCCCTGGCCGACTCCAAGCTTGTCCTTGGCTCTTGCGGAACCATAGAACTCCCTGTGACTCCCACCGTTTTGGCCTGAGCACTCTACCCTGCAGAGCTTGTTCTAGAGCTACCTCAATTTAGGGCAGTGATTTCTCTCCAAGAGGCTTCCTCCCCGGATTCTTAGCCAGTGATCTGGCACAGTTCAGGAAAGCTAAACCTCAGTATCTCCTCTGCCTGACGACACTGTGGTTTATTTTGCTATGACTCCACCCCAGGCAGTTAGGGGTAGCCTAAGACTCTCAAATGGGAGCTAGTGAGCAGAGTGGACTATAGGAAGTAGAGAATTGATGTGTGTCTACTCATCTCATTTTTCTTCCTCTCTGCCCTTCTTTTTCTAATATCAATAATAATTACTACAATTTTTTCTAATAACAATTACTAATTATTATAATTTTTCTAATATCAAAAATGGGCAGAATTCCCTCTGGTGCTCTTCCTCTCAGGAATTCCTTATATAGGACTCTAAATTTTAACTCAGCAGAAATGGGAAGGAAAAGATAAAGGAGCTTTATGAAATCTTTTCTCAAGGTAATAAGTTGATTTGCAAAGTTCTTGTTTTGATTCAAATGTCTTATTTTGTGAATGTCAGAAGTTGGATATTTCTTGTCTTGGTCTTTGCATATGCATTTCTTCTATGATAAACTTAATTTCCCCAAGCTTGAAATTTGGGCCAGATTTGGGAAAAGGTCATGTGGTCAAAAAATCAAAAGGTAAAAAACACACTAATATTTTATATTATAAGTGGTAAAGAAGTGACTCGAAAATTGGTCCAGTTTCTTTGGACCGGTTTTTCCAACTGATTCCTATAGTTCTAATTAATGGGAGGTTAAAGGTGATTCCTTCCCAAAGTGATTTATGGCCAAATAAGATAATCTGCCTTTTGGAGAGTCATAACAAAATTAGCTTATTAAAGGTTCTGAAAAGTCATGCAGCAAATAAACTTATCTGTTAAATCTTGACTGTGAAATTTTTGAAAAAAATGTTAAATATCTACTGATTCCTAGTGGAAAACAGTGTTTGACTGTGGCTGTACATACTTACAGGGTAGGGTCATGGTCATGCCAGTTAGAGCCTACAACCAAAGAGAAATCAGAGATGTGAATGGCTGTTCATGCAAACTGCTTTTTAATATTTTTTGCCAAGGACCATTACCAGGCTGTAATGAAGGTATTTTTCAAAGTAAGTATATAGTTCAAACCTGTTCACCCAATATTTACTTTGAACTAAACTCCAGGTAGAAATCATTTTCTTTGGGAACTCTTTTTTGGTAAAGTAGTTTATGTGATGTGGAAACTATTTTGTAACACATATGCCTAAGCAGTGAGCCTTTTGTTAGATCCAATTAGAGTTTTCTTTTCTGATTAAATGTGAGACTCTGAAATGTTTCATTTGGCTGCAAGCAAACTAATTCACTTGGGACCTCTTCTGCGTCAGCTTTCTGCAGATGGAGAGTATAATATTAATGATATTTATGTTTACATAATTCTGGAATTTATTATAGACAGAAATAGCCAGGATGTACACTTGTCTGAAGTAATGTACTGATAGTATTTATTTGAGTTCTTCTATGATCTACAAAATGAAGAAATAAATATGTTGTGCCTGTAAAAGGGATATAGTAAGACTTAGTATCATATTATTAGAGAAGCATATACTATTGGGCTAGGAGAAAATGAGCCAGTGCCTCTACTTACCATATATGGAAGCAGAGAAATGAGGCCCGAGAAGTTAAATAACAATTTTAGAATCCTGTAGTGAGCACTAAAATATAATTTTACCTCAGTTGGTGAACTGAATGATAACTTAACATTTAGGTAACTGTTTTTGGATAAAATATTATTACACTGATACTCAAGGAATCTGATTTCTTCCAAGATCTTAAACTAAATGTTCATTATGGTTGTTAAATCTCCCATTGTCTCTTAAAGTATATTTTATTCGCTGAAAGGAAAGTTTACTTGCAAAATTTATAAACATGTGAAGAAACAGCCTTGATTTTTCATTTGTTATGAAAATAAGAGTGTTTTGTGATTGAAGATAAATGAGAGCTGCAACCTTGTTGCAGAAGATTTTCGTCCCCCAATCGGAATGGTTTGTGTCCATGAGCCACAATGAAATGAATTTATAATGCAGTTGTAAGTCATACTTACACTGTTGTTTCCCAAAGTTGAAAAGTTGAAATGGGTTTTAAATAGAAAAGTCACAAAACAATTATGTTGTTCTGGTGGGGCAGGAGAATTACTATGGCACTAGTGTGAAAAGTGGGAAAGCAGTGTGGATGTAGGGAGAGATTCTGGCAAAATGTGAGCTTTTAACCTGAAATATCCTGGGAATGAATAAGCCTGTTGTATTTGGTCCTAGGCTTTTTATTATTTATGTGAAATTTCCATATCCTAACACATAGTAGCCTCTGAAAAATTATATACAGAATGAAGAAAATGAATGAATGAATATATATAGATCTGGAAAATTGTTGCCAGTAATAACAGTGTAACAGAAGATGATTTTCCATGTGATTTAGAAGTTCCCAATTCCCTTCTAATACATTTGTCTGATATTTTCATTGCCTTGATATGAGCAGTAAATCATAAATATTGGAATCCATTGAAAGTCAACAAATATTTTTCCAAGCAGCACATTTTGTGAGATGACTTGTAAGTGTGGTTCAATGTAGTTTGATTCAAGAAAACTAGTCTCATTATCTAAATGTGACATTGTCCTTATTGTGTCATAAGGGGTGTATGTAAGGGGTGATCAGGAGTGTATGTAAAACTTAAACTCAGGCTGACTCAAGGCTCTTATCAATATTTGGTGAATTCAGTCAGTGTTGACAGTGAATTTCTATATGTCAGGCCCAGAATTTCCCTTCATAACTGGGAGTTTGAATGGAATTACTTAAGTTGATTCAGTTATTCACTTTGACTGTAGTCTTCATTGTTTAGGAGACTGTTAGATGCTGAACTTTAAACTAGTTACTTAAGCTCTCAAAAACTGTTTCCTCAGTAATAAATGAGAGAATTACCTATCTCACAGTGCTTTTGTGAGAATGAAATGAATCATTTGATATGTCAGCTGCTTAAGCACAGTTCCTGGAAGGGTTATTGAACCAGTAACTAGTAATTCCTTTCCCACTTTCCGTCTTTTGCCTTATGTTACGATGTTACACGTCTAAATGTAAATAACTGAATTAGTTATGCTTCCAATAAAATACTGGCTACCCAGTTAAATTTGAATCTCAGATAAATAGCAAATAATTTTTTAGTATGAGTGTGTCCCAAATATTGTGTGGGATTTACCTATATAATAAAAATTATTCACCATTATCTGAAATTCAGATTTAACTGAGTGTCTTGTGTTTTGATTTGATAAATCTGGCCACTCTATTACTATATGCTGAATTTTATATTATTAGCAATTGAAACTTATTTTTCTTATTATATTAAATACATTACAATTAAATAAGTTCACAATGAATAATAAATATTAATTGCTATTATTTGCTCATTGAAATAATTATACATTATAATTAAAATCATCTGTATTAAAGTAATCAAATTTTGATGTAAAAAAAACTTGGGATAGTTTTAATTACAAAAGCCCATGTCTTAATTTTTAAATGAAAAAATGTCAAGAGAGATCGTGAGACAAAGACAGGTAGATTATGAATGTACTTTTTGTCATAAATCAATTAATGAAATGAATCATGCTTAAGTAATTAATAATAATCTAATTTAACTTTAAGTAATGAAATGTGGTGATCCCATGAGTGTGTCAGCCACATCTGAGACATTGTGACTGGAGAGAACAATGTGATGTTTTGTAAACTGGAGAATAGGAAGTAAATTCAATCTGGATCTGGCATTATGTTTAATTGAACTTTGCTTTATATTGCATCAGCATTTAAAATAGTAAATAGTAGTGAAAACTTATGAAATTTTTTCCAGGGCAACATTGTACTTGTAATATTTGTGAATTGCAAATTTCTATTTTGCAGTTATTTATAATTATTTTGTAGCCTTTAAAAACTAAATGAAAATCTGATAAAACTTATGAAATTTTTTCCAGGGCAACATTGTACTTGTAATATTTGTGAATTGCAAATTTTTATTTTGCAGTTATTTATAATTATTTTGTAGCCTTTAAAAACTAAATGAAAATCTGATTTGTTATTAATGTTATTTTAAATGTTCTTACATTTTCTTTAATGTACTGAATACTTTTTTCTATTAATAGGCATCATATAGTCAATATAGAAAATTTGGGATTTGAAGAAAATTAGACAGATGAAAAATTACCCTTTGCTCCATTACCCAGAGAAAACCACTGGTATCTTTTACATAGTTTAACCTTCACCTTTTTCTCTGTATACATTTTAGGTTGGTCATAATTATTGTATTATTATTTTATAATAGAGTAACATTTTACATAGTTATAATTTTTTTTTTTCCTTTTTGTCTTTTTTCGTGACCGGCAACGGATTGCAACCCTCAGTGTCACGCCCGTACCGGACCGGGACCGGCAACGGGATCGCAACCCTCGGTGTTGCGCCTGCACCTCGCTCAGCCAGTGAGCGGCCGGTCTGTATGTGGGATCTGAACCCTCGGCGGGAGCGCCACCGCGCTCCCAAGCGGCGCACTGTAGCAGTGCGCCACCGGGCCAGCCCTACATAGTTATAATTTTAATGGCTACTTAATGTTACATCCTGCTTAATGTTATGTGTACAACAATTTACTCAACCACTCCTACACGGTTAGACATTTAGTTTTGGTTGCAGTTTTTTATTAGAAGTAATGTTGAGAGGAGAAATTTTGGGCATACGGCTTTTTGTATGGTTATGATTTTGCTTTAGGCTAGTTACCAAAAGTAGAAATTTAATAATTTAAACAAATATATACATTTTAATGTTCCAAATATATACTTTCAAAACTACTATCTGAAAGGATTGTGCTTATTTTTGTCAACACTGGCAGTATGTAAGAGTTCCTGTTTTATTTCACCATTGACATTTCTTATATATATATATATATATATTTTTTTTTCCTTTTTGTCTTTTTTTGTGACCGGCAATGGAACGCAACCCTCAGTGTCGCGCCCGTACCGGACTGGGACCGGCTACGGGATCGCAACCCTCGGTGTTGCTCCCGCACCTCGCTCAGCCAGTGAGCGGCCGGTCTGTATGTGGGATCCGAACCCTCGGTGGGAGTGCCGCCGCGCTTCCCAAGCGGCGCACTGTAGCAGTGCGCCACCAGGCCGGCCCCGACATTTCTTATATTTTCAAAAGTTTCTGCTAACTTGTTTATTTAAAAAAAAAACCTCAAAATTTCTTTGATTATTATTATGGTTGAAACTTTATGAATGAGTTTGATCACTGGCATGTTTTTTGTCATTTTACTTTTTATGATATTTTAATTAAATTTTAGAGTAGCACTGCATTATAGGCACATGAGGGGAGCTTAGTAGATACTAGTTGCTTGCGTATTTGTAGGTAGAACATGTAAAATTGTCGTCTTTGAACAATTTCTTGTTTCACCTCCTTACACATTATAATTTAAAAATATTTTAAAATATTGAACCTGGGCCGGCCCAGTGGCGCACTGCTACAGTGCGCCGCTTGGGAAGCGCGGCGGCGCTCCCACCGAGGGTTCGGATCCCACATACAGACCGGTTCCCGCTCACTGGCTGAGCGAGGTGCGGGGGCAACACCGAGGGTTGCGATCCCGTTGCCGGTCCCGGTCCGGTACGGGCGCGACACTGAGGGTTGTGATCCGTTGCCGGTCACGAAAAAAGACAAAAAGGAAAAAAAAAATATTGAACCTGTCATGTATTGAACATTCTTATTTCTTATATTTAAACAAAATTGCATAGCCACAATAAAATAAACATAAGTTCACTTAGAAATGAGTTTTCTATTACTCTGTGAAATGTATGGCCCATCAGTTCTTTCATAATGTATAAGCTTCAGATGATATATATTACTTTCAAGTCTTTTAAGGATCACTCCGGCTATAAGTCAGAAAGTACAAACAACAAATACCTAATATACCTGTTTCCTACTCTAATACTAAATATTCTCTTTAAGTCCTTGTGCTGTTTGAAACTTGAAAATATTTAGTTTTTAGAGTTCAAAAACCTTGTAGAAATGATAGAAACAATAGAGTACATTTCAAGCTTTTCTTCTTCCAGCTGATGTGGTCTGCTTGCCAGAGGATACTGTTTTATATTCTTTTTCATTAAACAAACATTTATTGACCATCAACAAGGTGCTTTGTGATAAGTTCACGCTTAGACCCTAGTCCTCCAGAATGTAAAGCTGGTTAGGGGAGAGAAGCTCTTAATCTGTGGATGCTAACACATATGGGGGTCCGTATGTGGAGGAAACAGTGGAGAGAGGAAGAGACTAGTGTTTTTAAGGGGAATTTGTGATGTTTTCACAGAAAAGATAACATAGCCTCTTGGCCTTGAAAAAATCAATAGATATTTGCCTGGAGTGGAAAGGGGTTAGAGTGTTCATAGCAAATGACATCATGAGCAAAGTGGTGAAAACTTTGAAAGTGCACGTGAAGGTTAATTCTAGGTGTCAGCTTGGTTAGATGAAGGAATGCCAAGAAACCTGGTAAAGCTGTCTTTTTAGGTGTGTCCATGAGGATGTTTCTAGCAGAGATGAGCATGAAACCCCAAGTGGATGGGGTGGGAAAGACCCACCCTCATTGTGGGCGGGAACCATCCAATCTGCTTGGGTCCCTTAAAGAACAAAAATGGAGAAGAAAGGTGAATTACTCTCTCTATCTGCTGGAACTGGGATATGCTCTTCTCTCCTGTCCGTGGACATCAGAGCTCAAAACTCTTAAGCTTTCGGGTTCCAGGACTTACACCAAGGACACTATCAGCTTTCCTGGTTTTGAGGCCTTTGGGCTTGGACTGAGCCACAGTACTGGCATCCAGTTTGCAGATGGCCTATCGTGGGACTTCTCTTCACAATTGTGTGAGCTAATTCTCCTAATAAATCCCCTCCATGTATTTATAACATATCCTGTTGATTCTGTCTCTCTGGAGAACCCTGACTAATAAAAACAGTGCATGACATGATTGGGATCCTGGAGTTCAGAAAAGTTGGAAATTTGGCATTTAGGGAGGAATTCTGGGATGTGTCTCAACAGGTTGAACTGGCTTTACAGACCATACTGAGACCTTTTTGCTTTTTTTCTGTAGGCACTGGGAAGCTATGGAAAGTTTTAATTTGGGCTAAGAGGTAATCATATCTGTAGTTTAGAAGGATAACCCTTATAGCTCCTCAAGTGATGTGTTAGTGTTAAAAAGACCAGAGGCAGGGGAGAGAAGATGAGGGCAACAACCACTGAGATGGGGAGCACAAAATGGGTAGGAGAGATAGTTCACAGGTGGAGTTGCTAAAACTTTGTGATCAGTTGGTTTTTGAAAGTGGTTTTTTGGTTTATCATGAGAAATTGAAAAGATAATGATAAGGACAATTGAGTAGTGTATTTGAATCAGTACTGTTTATTTTAAATACTGCAACATGTACCAAACCCAGGAAAATATATAAAAGTCAAAAATGCACAAGAAAATTTAGGCAACCATTATTGTTTTCTTATTGTGGCAACATTTGATGTTTACTTCTTTCCTGGCTTCATCTCATATATGGATTTTCACCATTGTTTTAATTGTAGTAGCTAGTTTGTTTATTAATTAAACAAGTATTTACAGAGCACCTAAATATGCTCATGAATAATCTAGGTCATGAAGACAAATTATAAAACCACTTCCTGCATGGAGTTTATATTCTATTAAGGGAGACAGACAGCATATCAAATAAACAAGAAAATGTATACAAATGTCAGGTGATAACTGCTGTGGAGAAAAATAAAGCAGGGCTAGGGACGTGTGGCAATTGAGGGATTGCTATTTTATAAAGAGTGATCAAGGAGGGATACTCAGAGAAGGTAACATGTGAGGAGAGACCTGAAGGTAGTGAGGAAACAAGCTATATGGATTCCTAGGGGAAGGATTTCATAAAGAGTGATCAAGGAGGGATACTCAGAGAAGGTAACATGTGAGGAGAGACCTGAAGGTAGTGAGGAAACAAGCTATATGGATTCCTAGGGGACAAATAGAGGAACAGCAAGTGCCAAAACTGATGTGGAAACCTGCCTGGCCTGAGGCACAGCAGGAACAGCTGTGTGGCTGGAAGAGAGTGATGAGGAGGGTGGAAGGAGATGAGGTCTGGGAGGCAGGCAGAAGGCACGTCATTGGAGTCTTGTAGGCCATTGTCAGGACCTTGGCGTGTTCTCTGAATTCATCCGGATGGAGAGTTTTGAGTAGGATAGCTTTAGTTGCTATGGTGAGAGTAGGCTTTAGTGGTTCAATGTGGGAGGCAGTGAAGAGGCCACCTCGACAATCCAGTTAAGAGAGAAAACAGTAGCTTGGACCAGAGTGATAGTGGGGGAGGTGATGAGACATGTTCAGATTCAGACTGTGTTGACAGATTGGATGTGTGGTGTGAGAGAGGGGAGTCAAGGGTGACGCCAGTGTTTTTGGTCTGTAAAACTGGATGAATGGAGTTATCAAAGTTGAGATTGTGAAAACAAGAATGTGGGATAGAAAATTTTAGGAGTATAGTTTTGGGCATCTTAACTTGCTGTGTCTATGAGATATGCAGGTGGAAATGGCAAGTAGGCCGTTGTATGTACAAGTTTGAAGGTTGGGTTAGAAGTTTGAGTATGTTGTGATTATATTTGGGGGAAAATAGAGTTGATTTAAAACTGGTTGCAAATAACTCAAATGATCATCTATTAAGAATTAAATACCTAAGAAGATTATAACATTTTAGCATGAATAAGGATATGTTATAATGACAAGAAAAAATTGATCATTTTTATAAAAATGTATTTCTCTGTGACCATTTTCTGTTTTATTCATATTATCTCATAATTATTTTTGAACAGATTCTCATTTTATAAATTCAGAACTTGATAAACTAGAACTTAACAGATGGTTAATCTTTAATTTGAGGTTCAAAAAGTAAGCTTTCCTAAATCCATGGTATGTTATTGCCATATATAAACGTTATGCTTACTAATTGTTTAGTTTACTCTCTACCACTTTTTAGAAATGAGTTTTCAACAGGGTCACACAGTGAGTGCCAAAGAGCAGAATTGCTTAGTTGTTAAAGAGTGTGTCTCTGGAACACATTGTGGCTCTGCAGTTTATTAGCTAGCTTTACTATAATAATAATGATAATACCAGTACGAGATTGTTGTGAATGAAATGTTAATGTATATGATGTGCTTAGAATACTGCTGGGCACATAGTAAGTGCATATGTGTTAGGTATTATTATCTGCCATTAAATGTTTACTATATTTCAAAACTTATACTGGATACTTTGCATATATTATTGTAATGTATGATTTTAAACTTCATTTTCTGCACAGAATATATTTGCCACACAAAATAACAGCATTAATGGGAAACTAAATTTTAAAAAATTCATTTGCGCTCTTATCACCTCATATTAATTATGTGTTTCATTTCTTTCTTAGTCCATCTCAGACTTGTTCACTTGCATATTTAATGTATCTTTTTGTCACCTTTCTATGTTACAATATGGGCATAATGGTAATACAATTTAATGTAACAAAATTTCTCGGTCATATCCCTGATGGATATTTGGATGGTTGCTCTGGATACATTTTACCAAATTTCTTTCAGAACTCTGCATCCCTCCTATTAATGGGGTACAGTCAATATTGGTGATATGATTTTTCATTTTGCTGATTTTGAGGGGTATGGGTAATACTGGTAAATTGGTATTGGTAATATTGGTAATATTACTTTTATATTTTGCTAATTTGAAGGAGCATTGTGATAAAGAAAATGGGTGCTAGAATTAGGCTGACTGGGTTCAAATCCCAGAGTCACACCTGGCTAGATTTGTGAGCTTGTGAAAATTACTTACTAACTCTAAGCATTAGTTTCCTGGTCTGTAAAGTGTGAATAATATGATAGTTTGCCTAATGTGGATATTGTAAGGAATAAATGAGATGATATGTATAAAAATAGCATAGTGTCTGATATTTATAAGGTGTGGTTATTATACCCTATTTTTTTTCTTTCTGCACTTTTAGCTATTAGTATTATCAGTTATGTCGAACGGTTTTGATGCGTGTTTACATTTTTATTTCCTTTGTATGAATTGTCATTTTAAAGTTTTTGGCATATTTTATTGTAAAAATTAATACACTTTTCATAGAATATAGCTTATATATTAACATCCTATTTGTTATTTTGGCTTTATATAGTTTCCCTGGTTTTCTGTTTCCTTTCTTTTGCTTATATTTCGTTTTAAAAAAATATGATTCATTACAAGCCTTTTTCATATATCGGATAAATAATTCTATTTTATGCTAGTATTTATATGATTTGAACTGTCTTGATGTAACTATTCTGTTTGAAATTTGGTGTAAAAAGTGAAGTATGGATCTAAATTAATCCTTCTAAATTGTTGACCATCTTCACTTTGCCATTGTTTTTCAGTAGCTCAGGCTATTTTTCTATAGAAATAAATACAAAAAAGAAGATATAAAATGCTCCTTAAAAAAAAAAAAAACCTAGCTATTGCATTATTTACTACACAATTTATCATCTGAAAAGTAAATTTTATAAAGTTGCAGTAATGTAACTTAGAGGGTGCTATTATCAAGGGAAACAAAGAGGTCTGGGCTCATCTGGTTCTTAAGGTCTTTATTTGGAAAAGAAAGGTGCAAATAAGTTTCATTCCCCAAGTGTCTGTGTAAAGATAGTGCTTTGGTCTGAATGTGTTCCCCAAAATTCATGTGTTAAAACTTAATGGCCAATGTGATAGTATTACGAGGTGGGGCCTGTAGGAGGTGATTAAGTCATGAGGGCAGAGCCTTCCTAGATGGGTTTAGGACTTTTATAATAGGGCTTGAGAGAGTGGGTTCACCCTCTTCTGCTCTTCTGCCATGTGGAGACACAGCGTTACTCCCCACTGTAGAACAAAGCAACAAAACACCATATCGAAGCAGGAAGTAGACCTTACCAGACACTGACCCTGCTGGCCCATTGATCTTGAACTTCCCAGTCTCTAGAACTGTGAGAAATAAATTTCTGTTGTTTATAAATTACCCAGTCTTGGGTATTTTGTTATATCAACACAAACAGACTAAGACAGATAGTAATTTCATACTGGTAAACTCTTGAGAATTCTTGGCCAGTATAGGAGATGATAGTTTAGTTCTGAGAAGAATGTGCCACAAACTTCCTAGAAAATTTGTTTTCAAGTACTGAACCATTAGAAAATACTTTGTGTCGTTTTGTTCTTTGTAGTTTTAGAAATTTCCACTTTTCATTCTTTGATTAGTCCAAATTCTGGCTTTGCTGTTTTCTAGGTGTCTGGCCTTTGGCATATATATTAGCCTCAGGTCCTTTGTTTCTGTTCCTGGTCTGCAAAATGGGAATTTTCCTTATATATCCCTTAAAGGCAGGACTGATAACTAGCCATAGGCTTCTTTGTATCCAGCTGGTGTCATTCTTATTGATCAGTGCCTGTTCTAAGGTTGTTGTGAAGATGAGATTGTCTGCTCTGTGCTCCAGGGTCAGGGCAGTGGTGATGTGAGATGGGTAACCCTAAGAGAAAGTATCAGGATCTTCAGAGAAAGAGAACCTTTTCTGAAGGCACCACCCTCTCCTCTTCCAAACACTTTCATGCAAGTTTCTTATACCAGTGGAATGTTTAATATGCCTCAAATGTATTGAGGTAGAAAAGACTAGAAGCCATCGCTCTAGGGACATGGTTTTTTTGTCTTTTTTTTTTTTTTTTTCGTGACCGGTAACGGGATCGCAACCCTCAGTGTTGCGCCCGCACCGGTAGAAAAGACTAGAAGCCATCGCTCTAGGGACATGGTTTTTTTGTCTTTTTTTTTTTTTTCGTGACCGGTAACGGGATCGCAACCCAAAGTGTCGCGCCCGCACTGCGACCAGCAGCGGGATCGCAACCCTCGGTGTCGCGCCCGCACCGCGCTCAACCAGTGAGCGGACCGGTCTCTATATGGGATCCGAACCCTCGGTGGGAGCACCGCCACGCTCCCAAGCGCCGCACTCTACAGAGTGCGCCACCGGGCCGGCCCGGGACATGGTTTTTAACTATAGCTTCACAGTAGGATCACCCGGGGAACTTTAAAGGTTAAATCAATTAAATCAGAAACTCTGAGGTGGGGTCCAGGCCTTCCTTCTTTTGTATAAAAGCTCTGCATATGATTCTATTGTTAACCTAGTTTAGAGGATCAGATCAGTACTCTGGATTCGTTTTCTGTAATAAAAGCAGTGCTGCTCTTTGTATTCTCTCTCTTTTATTGCTTTACTAGGACTCATTTATACATATCCCTGTGGCCAATTTAGTATATCTTTGTCTTGTGCTTTTAGTTATACTATGTTTTAGTTTAGTCTTCTAGGGACGCATTATTTATTCAATAAATAATAGTAGTATTCGTATACTTCTAACATTGTGCCAAGTGCTGTTCTAAGTATGCTATTTATCCAACTCATTTAATTTTTATGACAACTATATAGCATATGTAGTATCATCTTCCCCATTTCATACATGAAGAAACTGAGATATAGAGGCTAAATCTCTTGCTGAGAGTTACACAACTAGTATGAGACAGAGCTGGACCTTGTTGGTGTAGTATCAACTTTTAGCTTCCATGCTATAATGCTTCTATAATTGAGCACCTGCTATGTGCCAGGGACTGTTCTATGTGCTGAGATTAAAGCAGTGAACAGAACAGACAGAAATTCTTCTTTTGTGGAACATACAGTCTAGTAGAAATTCTAACAGTTAAAAAAATGCTTCTGGGGCTGGCCCGTGGCTCACTTGGCAGAGTGCGGTACTGATAACACCAAGGCCAGGGGTTCGGATCCCATATAGGGATGGCCGGTTTGCTCACTGGGTGGGCGTGGTGCTGACAACACCAAGTCAAGGGTTAAGATCCCTTTACCGGTCATCTTTAAAAAAAAAAAAAAAAAAAAAAAAGCTTCTGAATTTTAATGAAGATTTGTGTCTAAGCAAATATTCTACCACTGAGCTATTTCTTTATCCCATATAATTACTTATGCTTTTGCGTAATTGAAAATATATAGTATACTTACTTGAAGAAATGTTTTATTAGCCTGTTGGTGGGAGATGAATAAAGTGGTTGTTTATAGAAAAGAATCTTACACCCATTCTCTAGACTTTCTCAAGCCTGTTTGTCTGTTACAGGCTTAGTGTTGGGTCAGAATGTACAATTTTATAGTTAGAGCTTCCCAGTCTTCTCAGAATGAAGGGCTCTAAAATATTTCCCCCTCTTTTTTCCTAAAGTAAAAAAGTCGAGTATCCAGACATTTATTAACCCTCATTCACCTTTACAGTTTCACTTTGTGGCATCTCATTCTCTCAGAGCCCTGTTAAACCATGCATATAGCTAATGAACTAAACTAATTTGACCTAAAATATTATTTTTTGGTTGATAATAACTTAAGCTACCCATTCTTATACCAGTTATATTTTAGTAGGAGATTTGATGTGAGCTCCAAAGAAGGAACGGTGTGGGAATTTAAGGCACTGTGGCACAGCCAGTGGAAGTATTTTTAGCCCGGGGCCCTTTCGTCACCAACACCACTTAAACAGCTGCTTACTCTGTGTGTGTAAACAAGTTCTTCTCCCTTTTCCCAGAGGACCTAGATTTGATACTCTTATTCAGTCCTTCAGAAATATAGCATTGATTGTGACCTTTTACTCTAATCTGGACACTCTTGAGCTTTTCAAGTACATGCTGACAGGGATTTTGTGAGAATATGTAAGTATCTGCTTAATGGTAAGAAACAAACCTCGTAACGAGGAGCTCACCCGGAACTGTACATTAAAGTTATCTGCTTTCAAAATACGATGGTAGGACAAGCATAGAATAGACATTCCCCTTCCAAAATGGAGAAATAGGCAAGAAAAAAGGGACAACTGGACCCAAGTAATTCCAAAACCCAGTAGGGCGAAGGATATTAAATTTTCAGGCTCCAGAATTAAATTTCTTGCCTCCATGTCTCACCTAGCCCCATTGTAGTGGGATTGGGCCCCCAAGGTCTCGTGCATCCCTGCCACCCATGGCTTTGCTGGGCGCAGCCCACACTGCAGCCCTCACACATTGGAGTCTTGTGCTGCTCTTCCAGGCAGGTGGTGTTGCACACTGGTGGTTGTTCAGTTCTGGGCTCTCGGGTGGCCCTCCCCACATCCCCACTAGGTATAGTGGGGATTCTCTGCAGCAGTTCTGCCCCTGTGGCAGATCTCTGTAGCATCCTTTGGAATCTAGGTGGAGCAGCCACACCTCCACATCTTATGCAGTCTTTGCCCCTGCAGAATTAGCACCATATGGATACTGCCAAGGTTTATGGCCTGTGCTTTGTGTAGCAGCAGCTGGAGTGGCACCCAAGCCTGCTTGGCCATGGATGGGCAGCTAAAGAGCACTATGTTAGAATGCAGAGAGCAGAGTCCTGAGGCAGTTTGGGCAGTGAGCCTGTGGAGAGCACCCTGGGCCTGTCTCTGAAAACCCTTCTTCCCTCAAGGCCCTGGCTCTCTGAACATGAGATGGGAGGGGCAGCCCTGAAGATCTTTGAAATACTTTCAGGTCATTCTCCCATTATCTTGATGAACAGCATTTGTCTTCCTTTCTATTCATACTAATCTCTTTAGCAAAAGGTCACTTGGCCACACCCTTGGGTTTCTTCCCTGTGCATGCTTTTTCATTCTTAACATGGCCAGGCCGCAGATTTTTTCAGTTCTTTATGATGTGTTTCTCTTTAATTATAAATTCCATCTTTAAGTCATTTCTCTCTTCTCACATTTTATTATCTGCAGTTAAAAGAAGCCACATAGCAAGCACCTTGAGTGCTTTGCTTAGATATTTTTTCCACCAGATATCCTAAACTTCCATACAGTCTTAGGATGGACACAATTCAGCCAAGTTCTTTGCCACTTTATAGCAAGGATTGCTGTTCCTCCAGTTTCCAATACATTGTTCCTTATTTCTGCCTAAAACCTCATCAGAATGGCCTTCACCTTCCGTGTTTCTACCAACATTCTGGTCATGACCACTTAATCCCTAAGAAGATTCAGACTTTCCCTATAGTTCTTCTTTTCTTCTGAGCCTTTATTCCTTACCACTCTGTTCATGGCAATATAGGCTTTTTCTAGCTTGCACCTCAGAACTGTTCCAGCTTCTACTCATTACCCAGGTGTGAAGCTGCTTTCACATTTATAGATATGCTGCATCATCACATTGTGGAAGGCAGAAGGGCAAAGAGATAAAAGGGGGGCAAACTTGCCCTTTTGTAACAGCATTAATGCTACTTATGAGAGCAGAACCCCTATGTCCTCACCTCCCAAAGGTCCTGCCTCCCAACACTGCTACAATGGTAGCAAATTTCAAGTTTAGTTTTGGAGGGGACAGTCATTCAAACCACAGGACTTATTATGTTTGATTTTTTTACTTTATCCATGAGGTCCAGAGTTTTCACACATTAGACATGTTTAACTACGGTTGTATAGGTGGGTAACTTAAATTGAAAGCAAAGGGGGAAATTGGAAAATAGAGAAGAAAGAATGAGGAGGAAGATGGATGGGGAGAAGAGAAAGAGAGGAGAAAATGTAGGAGAATAGGAGATAGGTGACCAGTCCTCTTCCTTCTCTTCTTCAGATGACACTAAAAGTGGCCTTAAGTCCCTGGGCTGTGGAGAAGGCGGTCTGTTACATTCATCTTAATGCTTCCTTTCAGTGATACCAGTGGCAGTAATGTGTTTGGCCTTAGGTGATTCTGTAGGGCTTATTCAAATGTCACTGCCATAGGCTTAGTATCAAGATAATTCATTTGGGTGCATTCCAGGAATGCACTCCAATCTAGGCATCTGGGGGACCTGTTCACCCCTGCTAATCTCCTGAACAGCAGTGTTGCCTCATATCTTCTGAGCGAGTATGAAGGATAGTGAGGCTTTTTTAGCATCATGCTCAATGTTCTTTCCACAATGCTGTGGTGACTTTCCTGTTAGCTAAGTTTTTAGTGATGACTACGTTTGAATGGGAAATAATATTGCTAAAATGTGTCATTCAGATACAACTCTGGTTAAAAAGTATTGATGTCAAAAAAGAAATGTTTTCAAGTTAATTTTTGATATCTGTTTGGCAGACATTTCGACAGGCAGCCACTGTATTCACCAAACTATAAGCTTTCTTGTTAACCAGGAAAACTCTTAAATGCTTAGTTGAAATATTTTGAAATCATTTCTTATTGAGGTTATGGTGCCCTTTCTCAGCGTACACCCTAAATTAGCCTCACCAAAGAGCAACAGAAAGTCTTCAAGAATTCTGAGTCAAAGCTACTTTACACAATTTTGGTTAAAGCTAGAGTGGAGTCGGCAAAGGGAAGGGGTCCTTTGCTGTTGAGGGGTTGGTGAGAGAACTGACTTAATGGAAAATTTGCTTTGGTTGCCTTGACTTCTGTGTTTCTTTCCTGGTGGGCTGTCAGGTTCTGTGGTGGACGTGAGTGAGCTATGGGAAAAAGTTGGGGCAAAGCTGGTTTTGGATCTGCGCTTTAGGGAGCTCTACCTCTACGTTGGGGAACCAGTGGCTGGAAAGTGATTCTGAGAGACAGCTAGCAGGGAAGAAGGAAATAGTGGTCACGGTTTATGAAGAAAAAGAAAAGAGAACGGGGATTGCATACTGAAGCCTTTACTACACGCACAGGCCAACCTTTCTACAGGGCAAAGTACTGACCTTACATTTATTTCCAAGGGCTGTTTTCTGCCTGAGATGTGGAATAAAGAAAAGGGTAGATGTGCTTATCTGAGGAGCCTGCAGATTCAAGAATAGTTTATCTTAGCAACCTTTTAGTATTTAGAATTTAAAGCCTCAATTGGTGTTTAAATTTCTTTAAAAATTGTATGAAGTAAAATTAAATGTTTAATTGACCTACTAATTGAAGTGTTTAAAAGTTTAAACCATTTTGTTTGAATTTTGATGTATTAGCTTAGCAAATTCTAATTAGGCAAGTACTGCCAATGATGAGTCTATGCATCAGTTCAGGAGGAAGTTAAGGAAACCTACCTCACCATAACTTTTTCCTACCCTACAAATTTCCCAGTTAATCAGATATTCCCTTCTTGGTGTTGGTATATAGCTCTGTGGTAGTCTGTTCAATGTCTCACTTCTTTACTGGACACAGAGTAAGTATCTTAATCACCTATGAAGCATTCAAACTTCAGTCACTCCATGGTTTATCCAAAAATGCAGAAACCAAGGTATCCATGTAATATTTGAATTGATCCGTTTTTGAACATCCTGGTTATTTACTAAAAATCTCATAGAATAAACAAATAGTAAAATAAGAACCGTTTTTTACTGTCTATATGCCATTTAGAGACTTAATTTTGTTTAAGAGAATGAAAACATTTGATTGTAAAAGAAGACAAATAAGAACTTTGTTGAAAATGCATGATTCACAGAAACATTTTCTGCTAATTGGGAAAGTCAGTGAGTAAACTTTGGTGGTATACTTTTGGGTAAAAACATTTTTATATTAGGTAAGTCTTAATTTTGGCCCATGAATGTAATAAAGTTTTATGTAGTATTCAAGTTATTGTCTAGTTTCTCTTCAAAATTTTCGTTATTGAAAGTTATAGACATGAATGGAATCCTTGAGTCAGTTTAACTCATTTAAATGAACATTTCATTTCATTAAGGTGTTTTAGGTAGAATGATTTTGGATACAAACAGAAAATTCCAATTCAAACTGACATGAACAAGAAGGACGTTTATAATCTTTCTCCAGTAGATGTCCAGGCAGTTTGGGTGCCAGAGGTGATTGATACAGACTGGAGGTTCAATAATGTCATTTCAAACTTGGGCTTTTTTTTTTTTTTTTGGTAGGGATGGAGTTTATCTTTAGTCCCTGATATTCTGTATTTTCCCCATGTAGTGGATCGAATTATGTCCCCCCCAAACTCACTGAAGCTTGAATTGTATCCCCCAAGTTTTATGTATTAGTAACTTGGCCCCCCTGGGACTGTGAAGAGGGTGGGAAATCCTATTATGGTAATTGAAAGGTGGAGTGTTGAAGAGGTGATTAGATTGTAGGAACATGCCAAAGTGAATGGTTTAATAATGGCGTCAGGTGTGTGGTTCTGGGGGCTTTATAAAGAGAGTGAATGAGGAGGTTAGGCTCTTTCTGCTCCATTTTTGCAATGTAGTACTCTGCGGTTACTGTCACCCTCACCAAGGCTCTCACCAGGAGTGTTCTCTAGACTTTGGACTTCCCACCCTCAGAAACTGTTAGCAGTAAATTTCATTTTCTTACAAATTAACCAGTTCCATGTATTTTGTTATAAAAAACAGAAATGGACCCCATACCCTCCCTGTTAGTGCCAGAAACTGCCTTCAGATATGAGAGCATTTCCAGAGAAAGAGCAGTACCATCTTCTCTTACGCTTCTTAAGAAACCTTTCTCAGAAGTCCCATAACAGACTTGTCTTGTCATTGACAAGAAGCGGGCCACTTTGATTTTCCTAAGCCATCATTGACAAGAGAAACAGGTGACCGTGACTGGCTTAGCTTATCATATGTGTTGAAATAGATGGTGGGGAGTAAATTAGAGTGGCTGCTGTAATAGGTAAATATATACTGTATGTACAAATGTAAAACGCTTTGCAGAATATGGAAACAGTGGATTTCATTGCACATGAATGAAAATAGTTTTATAAGAAAATAAAAACAAATCTCGTAAGTATACATCACATTTGCAGAGAATTGAAAAAGATTACAAAAGAGGATTTTTTTTCCTGATTTTCTAAACTTTGGAGTCAGGCATATGATAACATTTCAGTTTTTTAAAAATTTTATTTTAGGCTTTTGTATTAAGGATATTACTTTTTTTCCCATGGCATTAGTTACTGGAATAGGATCTGAAAGTTTATTTTTATTTGTGGAAAAAAAGTTTAAAATAATTTCATGAAAAGAATATGAATTCATGTTTTTTTTTTATTTTTTTTTATTTGGTAACATCCAGTCAAGAAATAAATGAATTGACAGAATGGTACTGAATGTAGAACTTAGATTTTTTTTTTTTTCCTTTTTGTCTTTTTTCGTGACCGGCAACGGATCGCAACCCTCAGTGTCGCGCCTGTACCGGACCGGGATCGGCAACGGGATCCCAACCCTCGGCGCTGCGCCCGCACCTCGCTCAGCCAGTGAGCGGCCGATCTGTATGTGGGATCCGAACCGTCAACGGGAGCGCCACTGCGCTCCCAAGCGGCGCACTGTAGCAGTGCGCCACCGGGCCGGCCCCATGAACTTAGATTTTTGAAGATACGTTGTGAAGCATAAATGAAATAGTAGTTCCTTAAATATGTACTAACTAGATATCTTACTTTTGGCTGCAGTCTCTTGGTGGTAGAGTTCATAGCTTGTGTAGAATGTTAAGGTTGAATGAGGGTTGAAGGGATATTGCAGAAGTTATTCCTCTGTCAAGTGCAGTCATTTGCACACCTGCAACACTGGGGTCTTCTTTCCACATGCATAAAAGCTCACTCAGGGCCAGACTGCTTCCAGATTTACTTCCTGCTTACTTTTTTCTCTTTTCCACTGTATTTTTCTGTTGTGTCTTTGCTGTCATTTAAGCTCCACATGCATAAAAGCTCACTCAGGGCCAGACTGCTTCCAGATTTACTTCCTGCTTACTTTGTTCTCTTTTCCACTGTATTTTTCTGTTGTGTCTTTGCTGTCATTTAAGCCATTTTCAGAGGAAAATTTGTTCTTGCAGATTTCAGATTTTCTTATAATATAAAAAGTGTGGAATCATTGAGATTACTATGAAAAGATTTTTTATTTTCTTTTTCTATTCAATTACTGTTACAATTCCTAAGATGATTAGGAAAAAAACTAGTAAATGTATTCTTTGGGGAACACCAACAAAGGAAAAACATCTGGAAAGTTCTGTACAATAACTAAAAATGGAAAGAGATGCATAAGCACTACTCTGCAGAAGTCTTTGTTATTAGTAATTAGAAAAAAATTTTATTCTGCCTACCCATAAGGAAAGGTAAATATATACTCATAATATGAAATTGTTTAAACTGAAATCAGTAGTTTTATATTAGTCATATAGATTTCAGTGAAAAATCTTATATTTCCAAAAGCAACAGTTTTGCCAATAAAATGTAGGAACTAAAATATAGTAACTTTGCCAAACAGATATAAATTCTTTAACTAAAATGATTTATATGATTAAAAAATGCAGCATACTACTTTTAAAATGATTTAATTACACAAATAAGTTCAAAACACTGAATTCTAAGAAAATCTATAGGTTTTTAAAGAAGTAATTTTTTCTAATATGAAATATAATCTGATTTGTCTCATTAAAGGAATACTGTTTTAAAAATGACATTTCAAGTAGTAGAGGTTCTCTTTTCCACATTCCTAATCCCCCTTTTTGTTTCTCTGGTTGAGTTAGTTGAGACTTGAGCAGCAAAAGCACCTCCCTTTGCAAAGTAAGAGTTTTGAGTGGTAGTTCCTCTGTCTTTGACATTAGATGGTATGATTATGTTATTTAAGGTTGCTGGGAAAATGGAACAATTTGGTCAGGCTCTCCTCGCCTCAGGGCTGGATAGGGGCGGTTCTGTAACATTGTATATGTGTGGGTGGAGTGAGTGCACCCACAGGCGCCGCTTTGGCTGGTGTTTTACTGCCTCAGGCGCTGGCCCTGTGTGGCCATGTTTTTCCAGACCTGCAGCTTCCAAGGACCATGTGGCCTGTTGCCTAGCTTATAGACCTGCGTGAAGGGGTCTGGTGACCCAGCCTAGCGTGGAGGGCTCTGGTGTCCCAGCCTGGCATGTGAAGGGTTTGTGACCCAGTCTGTTAATTGGCTTGAGGGGTCTGGGAGCTCCAGACCCAACCCTAGTTCAACCATCAGCCCAGTCGGTGCAGGATTACTGGCAGGTAAAAGAGCTGTGACAACTAGGTGGTTGCCTAGCTTTACAGTTGGCGTCAGGAACAGGATTAAGAGCTAGACAATTTGCCCTGTGAGGATTCCAAGCCTTAGCTGTAGCTTAACAGTAGCCAGACAAAGGTCCATATACCCCTTTGAAAATCTAAATAATCTTTTAAAAATAAAGCATAGGCAAAGAACTAAGCTCTTTTTCTCAAACATGTTATTGATGTTTCTATGCTGTTCACAAATTACTGCCTCCAAGTCATTCCTTCACAAGTTTAATACGTATATGTGGAATATCTATAGTGTGCCAGGTACTGGGTTAGGCACTTGAACAATCAAAAACTTCTTTCCTTGGAAAGCTTACTTCTTTAAATTCAATTAAATATTCACTGATGCCTTCATTCAGAATTAACTTTTATCCTTCTTTTTATATCCCTAGTAATTCATTCTTGCATTTTTATGGCAGCCAGGCTATAAGCCAAGCATTCTTAGCTTCTAATATAGCATATAGTATCCCTCTGTAGTATGATGTTAAAGATTTAAAATATGCATTTATTTTCACATGCAATTTTTTGTGATTAAAAGGAAGGAGAAGGAGAAAAGTTGTTAGATAAAATGTATAGGGTGAGTATGAAAATTATCACTGAGGCAATACCATGTAATGGAGAGATGACTGAAACGTGAGTCAAGGCATGTCATCACCTAGTTCCATGAATTGGTGACTCACTTTGCTGCTCCATTTCTTGGTTAACTGACTCATGGTAACACAGAGAAATTCCTGCCATTATCAGCTTCACACAAGAAGATTGTAAACATCAGATAAGATCATGTGTGAGAAAATGTTTTGAACTGAACATACTTAAGGTGTTTCATTTCACTGCCTTAGGCATTTTATTAGTAAAGGTAAACAAACGAATGAATTTGTAGCTTTCAATAATTCAAATTCAGAATGGTTTTAAATTATGCATAATTTCTAATTAATTGGATTAATGATTGAAGCACTTCACACCCAGGGTTACAGAATTAGCATTGCAAGAAATGATGTGTGTGATTGAATGAACAGTGCCTGATCTAAGTTGAGGTGGTATTATTTTATTTGGGCAGGAATCATACATGGTAAGAAGTTGGATAATTTCCAAGGACAGAATTATTTTCTGCTGAAATACATTCTAAGGAAAATAGTTTTTAAAGAGTCAAATGTAAAGTTTTCCAAAATATATTCTACAGAGCATGGTAAGATGTTAATTATTGCTCTTTGATTAAAGGATTCCAGGGTCAAATCATTTTGTTTGACAGTGTAAAACATGTTAATTTACTGCAGAACTTTTCAGAGTTTTTAATATGCCAATGTGTATAGTGAAATTTTAAGAGGGCCTACAGAATATGAAGCATTTTCCAACTGTATTTTTCCCTTACAGAACATTTATTAACAGCACATTAGGGCACTGGCCCTCAAACTGTGATCCCAGGAACAGTAGCATCACCATCATCTGGGCCTCACCCCAAAACTATTGAATTAGAATCTCTGAATGTGGGGCCCAACAGACTGTATTTTAAGAAGCCTTCCAGGTGACTCTGATCATGTGAGAACCACTGTACTTGGGTTTCCTGGAACATAGTTTGGAAAATAAAAATCTAATGAATTTTTTTTTTTTTTTAAATTTTTATTTTGTCAATATACAAT
>NW_007731816.1:13626-22274 GCF_000696425.1 Galeopterus variegatus | reverse complement strand
CTGCTGCTGCCACTGCCGCCGCCCCACCACAGCTGCCAAACACCATTTCCCATCCATCAGCCAAAATCTAATGAATTTAAAATATGTATGCTTTTAAAAGAAAGCCATTCTATTTTGAGTAGTGATATTTAGTACTCAAGTTTTTATGCCAGGGTGTGTATATTTGTGTGTGTGCATGTATGTGTGTCTGCATGAAATCATCAAATAAAAAAAAATGCAAATGCATTCTTGCCAAGTAGAATAGGTGTGGTAGAACAAAAAGGTGTTGAAAGTTTATGATTCAGGCTTTAGTAAAAGTGGAGTTGGATTAGCATTAGATTATGTATCTGACCTTACGTACCACACCCTGACTGCACTTCAGATTTATACTTTTGAAAGTTTAAAGAAGTACATACTTGCAACTGATGGATTAGAAAGTTGAATTCCTCCAGATTTTAGTTTTAATAAGAAGGTATGATTTTATTCTTTTCCTCAGTCTCTCAGTTTATTTCAACTGGTCATAATTTCCTTATTATGCTGCTCTTAGGAAATTTTTTCAACCATTATTTATTGGGGGCTTAGTAGGGGCTTTGTAGGCACTGTGCTAGGTGCTGGGTACCATGGTAAATACAAAGAACACAATGCTCATCATCGCAGAACTTACAGTGTATAAGAAGGTAGAGGCGAGGAAACTGGTNATACAAAGAACACAATGCTCATCATCGCAGAACTTACAGTGTATAAGAAGGTAGAGGCGAGGAAACTGGTATTTCCTGAAGAGCTGAGTGGTCTGGTATGAAGTCCAAGATGCTAAGGTAAAAGTAGGGCACATAATCTAGACCTTGGAGATAATGGAAGGTTTCTCAGGGGAAATGTAGAACAAAATATTGTGATGTGCTAGATGCAGTTTATTATATTCACGGTGAGTGGTTTGGAAAATAGTGCAGTAATAAATTTTGTAACACATTTCTAAATTTGAGAAGGAAAAACAGTACTTAGGGGACATCTCTTTGTGCAGTGGCAGCTCATCTCTGAAGGTGGGGCCCAGCAGGATAAAATTCATTGCATCTATCCTGTGTAGGTAAAGTTCGAGGAAAAACAAAGACCATAATTACTCTAAATTAAACAAGTTTTTGAAATGATAAGTATGTGATATGGAGTTATTCAAGCCAGTTCTGATAAGTAATGTATTTAGGCCATCGTAAGGAAGAATGTTTATATTAAGTAAATAACTCTTGCATATATTTGTTATAGTGAGTTTCCCTAAAAACAAATAATAAACTATTTACTAAGCTCCAAAAGAAAAAATTCCAAGTGTAGAAAAATAATATTAGAAATATTTTGGGCCGGCCTGGTGGCACACTGGAGAGTGCACCGCTTGGGAGCACGGCGGCGCTCCTGCCGAGGGTTCGGATCCCATGTGGAGACCGGTTCCCGCTCACTGGCTGAGCGCGGTGCGGGCGCAACACCGAGGGTTGCGATCCCGTTGCTGGTCCCTGGTACGGGCACGATACCGAGGGTTGCGATCCCGTTACCGGTCAGTAAAAAAAAAAAGACAAAAAGGGAAAAAAATATATATATATATTTTTATTAATACTAGAATATTTTCGACTTAAAACCCTCAGGAGAGTTAATATGTTAACATGATGTGATTTCATAATTCCGTCCATATATTTGTTTATGTTTATTTATGTCATAGACTGTAGCAGTGCGCCACCGAGCCAGCCCAGCCATTCATATTTTGTCAATTAAAATTGTCTTAATTTTTAAATTCCATTATTTAAAACATTTTTAAGTCACTAGTTTTCATTAATTGCCTGTTAATTAACATCATAGATAGGATTTGATTCTGTGTAGTGTATAATTTTAGATTCTTCCTTCCTCTCCCCTTTTAAACTCTTTCAGTCATTGTCAGTGCTGGGGGGTGGGAAATGGGTGTGCCTTTGGGAAAATTTACCTTTAGATACTGCTGGAAAGTCTGAAACAGTAGAGGTGGATATTAATTAAATACATAAAATAAGTATGTATTACTTTAAAAAAAAAATTACCTCCGGAGGTAATATATTATCTACTCCAGACACTATTTTACTGAAGTTAGCTAGAGTCCCTAGGGGTCGATAAAGGAAGGCTTATTTGTATGATGGAGAAGCTGACTTACTTGTTTTATCAGGTTGGTCTTGTGGAAAGGCATGTAGTAGTTAGAACATACATGCTGAAGTCAAAATGCATGAGTCAGATCCTGACTCTGCACTGAAATTGAGCAAATCATTTAAGTTTTCTGTGCATTTCAGAGTTTCCTCATCTTTAAAATGCAGGTAAAATAGTACCTACTTCATAGGGTTGTTATGAGGATTAAAAAGGTTAATACGAAATGCCTGGAATAGTCTCTGGCACATAGTAGACGATCAATGAGTATTAGTTGTTGTCATGTTTCACTTGACCTTCAATAGCCTTTCATTACTTTTAGGGTAAAGAATAATATCCTAAACAAGGCCCATAAAACAGTCCTGTTATCTGGCTGCTACTTGTTCTGCACACTTCTCTTTTTTTCCCTGAACCATTAAAGCTTGTTTCCATCTCTGGGGGATTATGTATCTGCTTGTTATCTCTCCTGAAATGCTCTTTTCCTCATCCACCCTTGGCCAGCTGATTGTTTTCTCATGAGTCACATTTGAGTTTAGCAGTCACAGCCTTAGCCTAACCTTTCCTGATATTCCCACTAGCTCCAGAACCCTACCCACCAAACTAAATGCTGCTCCCCATTATTGGGTATATTCCTTACAGAATTTTAACAGTATAATAACAAAATTGGATTATTTGTTGTTTTTCCACACTAGACCATATTATGGACTCAGAACTGTTATTAGCATGTAGTAGGCACAGAATATTTGGTGAGTGAATGAATGAGGGAGTGAGTGAATTATGAAAGAATAAATTGCCCTGTGCACACTTGGGTATTATGCATGTTTGGGTATCATAAGCACAGATATCAGATAATCCTGATACATGAGATCAGATATTTTTTGTTGTTCTTGAAACTTGATAAGGTAAATGCACCTGTATGCAGGTGTATTTGAGAACTACCCATATAGAATGTAATGTTTGGTTTTGTTGATTGAATGGATTTTTTTAAAAATTTGTATATTATGCTAAACAGATCAGAAGTATTATTGTGCTTGTTGAAACCATGTTAATCATGGTATGAACATTGCCAGTCATTTCCCATTATACCTGGGGATTTATATATCGCCAGCTTTGCCAGGCTGCTATGGGGCTGCAGGAGGCACAGTTGTGCCTGCAGTATGCGTCTGCAGGTGATCACCTTGAGGCTATTGCCTGCAGGAAGCCATTGTGAATTAGGGCAAGTTGGATGCCAAGGCTCCTGCATGAGCTTTACAAGTACAGATTTCTTTGGCGGACAGATCAGTTCTGTTAGGTTGTGCTTTCATGGTATGCTTATTTCCCTTATTTTTTTCCTAGCCTTTTTCTTTCCTGTAGTTGTCCCACCTTCTTCCCTACCCTTCGTATGTCTCCCCTCCCCCATTTTTCCTTCCCCTCTAACTTTGCACACTTGAAAATCTTTCTTTTTTCCCCCTCCACCTGCTCTTTGGTTTGAAAAGCTGAGGGAGGCTTTTTTCCCCTTCTAAACTCCATAAGAGTTTTGTGTGAAGCCTTCTACACCTTCGACATAGGCAGTGAAAAATTGATCAAAATTAAACCTGTGCAAAGACATTAAACTCCTGCTTCACTATGAGATTAAGGTTTGGTGTAGAAAATGAAATTCTATAGTTTAGAACTTTATGAACCAGAACCAAAAAATGGTTCACCAGAATGGGAATATTTTATACTTTCTGGATCACATATAATCCAGTACAGAAAGTTCAGCATCATCAACACACAACAGTAGCAGCTCTTCTATATCTTACTCTGAAAGGGAAGGCTTTAGGTATTTTAATAATAAAGGGAACTAATTTTTTGATCGAACCCAACAATTCTTAAAAATGAGACTGTCATTAAAATCTCAGAAGAATCTGAATATTGTGCAGTTTGTGTTTTTTTTGTTAATATCCTTCAAAGATAAGGTATAGTCTTTTCTTCATGTTGATGGGGCATTTGATAGCCATTAACTTATGCAGTTTCTGGGCCCTTTTAGGAAGATTTCATTGGTTGTCTGAGTCATCTTTGGTTGTATAGATAGTCATAAAGATCTTTCTATAAGATGTTTTAAATTTACATAGAACAGCATGGGTTATCTTTACTGCAATTTTTAAATGTAAGATGTGATTTGTTGTCTTCTGTGTGCACGCAAGTCTTCATATACAAAGTCATTCATTATACACACTAACACTGTCTGAAATTATTTTCTTAAAAGGAATGCCTTTTAAAAATGGAATGACTTGTAGTCGTGCTCATAAGTGTTCAGGATTGTAATAAATTATATCAGTTGGCAAAACATTTTACACTGTCATGGTGATAATCTCTTTGGTGATAAGCAAATGTGTCTTGAAAGACACAATAATATATTTTTAGATTCCAGTTTACATTGAAAATATTATGTTTAAGTTTTGTAAAACTACTGTTTAAAGATTCCATCTCCCAAGACCATGCCATTTTTTATTCAAAAGTGAGATTAGTAGACACTTATGAGCCTGAATGTTTCCTATTGATGTTAGTTAATGGTAATGATGAAAATATCTGTAAATGAAGTGGTTTTCAGTAATATTTCCTGGCATACATTCTCATCTTTATGGGATATCTTCCCTACTGAGCTATTTAAAGGAGATGACTGCTGGACAAGTTGAAGGCCATTCTTTTGATAATAGCTCACCTACATGTTGTCCTTCAGCATGGAAACATGCTTTGTTAAGGGCTCTGTGCAACAGAGAAAGAGGTGTTTAAAAAATAAATGATTTACTGAGTAAATAGGTTTTATAGGCATATGGTACAAACCTCAGAAGGTACAAAAGGAAGCTTTTTGCTTTCTCCTTTCTCCCATCTACTCAGATGTCCTTCCCAGAAACAGTTGCTGTGACCAGGTTCTTGTTAGTTGTCCAGAGGTGGTCTATATGTATGGAATTCTTGCTTTTAAACATAAATTTGAGTGTGTGTGTGTGTATATATGTATCTTGCTTTCACTTAATATATCTTATCAGTCATTTCATCTTGATGCATATGAGGGTACTTCAAAAAGTTCGTGGAAAAATAAAATGAAAAGGTAATACAAATCTTTCCATCAACTTTTTGAAGTATCCTTCTATAAAGCTACATCATTCTTTTAAATGCTGCATACAATTGCAGTGTATTATAATGGAATGTATTTGGCTTTTCCAGTCATTTGCTGTTTGTATACATGTGTGCATAGATCTGCAGAAACGCTTCCAGAAAAGAGAGGGTGTTGAGCTCACCACAGAGCTTGTTCCAGATTCCATGCCCAGGCATGATGGGTGAGAGTGCCTACTTCCCTGTACCCTGTATGCTTACCAGTGAATGTTATTGAGCTCTTAAGCTTTTGCAATGCTGGAAAGAAAAAATAGCATCTCATCGATGTTTTATTTTGCAATTGTTTTACTATGAGTGGTTCATTATGTTTTCATTTACTTAAAAGCAATATATGTTACTTTTTTTGTGTAAAATATTTGTTCATATTGACTGCTTCTTGTGAATTGTTGTTCTTTGTTCTTATTTATCTTTTAGGGGCTTATTATATATTAAAGAAAATAGCCATTTGTGATAATTTGGAAATATTTTACTCAATTTGGATTTTGACTTGATTTATGATTTTTTTCTGAGGCAGGTGGTGGCTGGAAGCATAGGTAATATTTTTTCATTATTTATCCTGTGCCAAGCTTTTTTAAAAATCGTTTATCATCATAACTTATTTAATCCTCAAAAAATTAAAAATAAAAGCCAGAATCTCACAGCTAAATTGATCTCATGTCATCTGATCACATGGCCCACCCTCTTAACTACTCTGCCGTACTGCCTAAATCCATTTTTCTTAAAGACCAAAAAGTGTAATGTTTCTGATAATTTTTTTAAAAATTCTAATTCATGGGATTTTTTTCTTCCTGATACAGGCAGCATGATAATTAGCAAGTATACATTTTAGTTTATTTTTCAAATGGAAATACAGAAATTGACTTACTACCCACTTCAGAGTAAAATTGACAATTATTTGTTCTCATGGTTAGAAAAGCATTTTTAGTCTTCTGGTCAAGACGGTGGAGTAGATGGTCTCTAGCACCACTCTCCCCCACAAATCAACCAATGTGCAACTATTAAAAAGCAACAACAGGAGGCCTGAGAGCCATGCTGGAACAGGGAGGCGTTGCATGCCACAGGAACCCAGCCCAGGCCAGCACCTGCCACCCAGAGAGGCCTGAGAGCCGCTGGCCCACACGCCCCAAGCCAGCCATGCAAGAACAGGCAGGTGCCGCAGGACTACCAGCCCAGGCTAGTCCCCAATACCCAGAATTGGCAGTCCCTTCAGGATCCAGGCCAGACATCAGGGTGGAATAAGGGGACCCTGGTACCCCCTGCCACAATGACTAAACACCAAAGGAAAGATACCAGAAATATGAAAAATCAAGAAAGTACATCACCACCAAAGGAAAATAATAACTCTCATGCTCTAGATGCTGTAGAACAGTAAGTCCTTGAAATGACCGACAAGGAATTTTGAGCAACAATTCTAAGGAAACTAAATGAGATAAAGCAAAACTCAGACAGCACAAAGAAATGAGAAAAATATACAGGACCTGAAAGAAGAAATGTACAAAGAAATCAATGCCCTGAAAAAGAATGTAGCAGAGCTTGTGGAGCCTGGAGGATTCATTCAACAAAATAAAAAACACAACAGAGAATCTAACCAACAGTCTAGAACAAGCAGAAGAGAGAATTTCTGACCTTGAAGATAGGCTGTTTGAATTAACAGAGGTGGACCAGAAAAAAGAAAAAAGAATTTAAAAAATTGAACAAAATCTACAAGAGATAACAGACAACCTTAAGCACTCAAATATCCAATTCATGGGTATTCCAGAAGGGGAGGAAAAATGAAATGGCATTGAAAACATATTCAATGAAATAATAGCAGAAAACTTCCCAGGTATAGGGAAAGTCACAGATCTTCAGATTCAGGAGGCCCAAAGATCCCCAAACATATTCAGTCCAAAAAGTTCCTCTCTAAGACATGTGATAGTCAAACTGGCAAAACTCAGAAACAAAGAGAGAATCTTAAAAGCTGCAAGTGAGAAGCAGCAAGTCACCTATCAAGGAGATACAATCAGACTAACATCAAACTTTTCATCAGAAACCCTAAAAGCCAGAAAACAATGGGATGATATATTCAAAATACTAAAGTACAAAAATTGCCAGCCAAGAATACTTTACCCAGCAAGGCTATCCTTCCAAAATGAAAGACAAATAGTATATTTCTCAGACAAACAAAAAATGCAGAAGTTCACTACCACATGACCAGCCTTACAAGAGTTTGGTAGATGAAAAACAACCATCACTGCCATGAATACTCAAGAAAGAACAAAACCTACCAGTAAAACAAAAATGCTAACAATAAAGAGAAAAATAGTTTATTTACCAGCCCAAGAAACCAACAAACATAGAAGACAAACAGAAAATCAGAAAGAAAGGAACAAAAGATACTTAAGACATCTGAACAAAAATCAGTAAAATGCTAGGAGTAAATCAACACCTTTCAATAATAACTCTAAGTGTAAGGATTAAATCCCCCACTCAAAATGACTGACTGGATTAAAAAGATGGACCCAACAATATGCTGCCTGCAAGAGACTCACATCACCTGTAAAGACACACATAGACTAAGAGTGAAAGGATGGAAAAAGATATACCATGCAAATAGAAATGAAAAATGAGCTGGAGTAGCTATTCTTATATCAGATAAAATAGACTTTAAAGCAAAAACCATAAAAAGAGATAAAGAAGACTACTATATAATGATAAAAAGATCTATCCCTCAAGAAGACATAACAGTGATAAATATATATGCACCCAATGTCAGAGCAGCCAGATTTATAAAGCAAACACTATTAGACCTAAAGAATGAGATAGACACTAACACCATAATAGAGGAGAACCCAAACACCCCATTGTCAACATTGGACAGATCATCTAGGCAAAAAATCAATAGAGAAACACAAGATCTAAACAAGACCCTAGACCAGTTGGGCTTGGCGGATATCTACAGAACATTCCATCCTACAACCTCAATATTCATTCTACTCAGCAGCACATGGAACATTCTCCAGGGTAGATCACAAGTTAGATCACAAATCAAGTCTCAACAAATTCAAAAAATTAGAATTATTCCATATATTTTTTCAGATCACAATGGATTAAAATTAGAAATCCATAGCAGGGCCGGCCCGGTGGCGCACTGGATAGTGCGCTGCTTGGGAAGTGCACTGGATAGTGCGCTGAGGGTTCGGATCCCACATACAGACCGGTTCCCGCTCACTGGCTGAGCGAGGCGCGGGAGCAACACCGAGGGTTGCAATCCCGTTGCCGGTCCCCGGTCCGGTACGGGGGCAACACTGAGGGTTGCGATCCGTTGCCGGACACGGAAAAAGACAAAAGACCAAAAAAAAAAAAAAAAAAAAAAATTAGAAATCCATAGCAAATGAAACTCTGGAAGC
>NW_007731816.1:0-12726 GCF_000696425.1 Galeopterus variegatus | reverse complement strand
GAGGGTTGCAATCCCGTTGCCGGTCCCCGGTCCGGTACGGGGGCGACACTGAGGGTTGCGATCCGTTGCCAGACACGGAAAAAGACAAAAGACCAAAAAAAAAAAAAAATTAGAAATCCATAGCAAATGAAACTCTGGAAGCTATATAAACACATGGAAATTAAACAGCATTCTACTTAATGACATATGGGTCTAAGAAGAAATTAAATAGGAAATCAAAAAATTTATTGAAAATAATGAGAATAATGACACATCATACCAAAACCTGTGGGATACTGCAAAAGCAGTACTAAGGGGATAATATATTGCATTAAATGTTTACTTCAGAAGAATGGAAAGATGGCAAATAAACAACCTAACACTTCACCTTAAAGAACTAGAAAAACAAGAACAACCCAAACCCAAAATTAGTAGACAGAAAGAAATAATTAAGACCAGTGCAGAACTAAATGAAATAGAAACCTGAAAAATGATACAAAAGATCAATGAAACAAAAAGTAGGATTTTTGAAAAGATAAATAAAATTGACAAACCTTTAGCAAGGCTAACTAAGAAGAGAGAAGACCCAAGTAACAAAAATTAGAAATGAAAAAGGTGGTATTACAGCTGATACCTCAGAAATACAAAAAATCATTAAAGACTACAATAAACAACTATATGCCAACAACTTTGAAAATCTGGAGGAAATGGATAAATTTCTTGGCACATACAAATTACTAAAACAGAGCCAAGAAGCAGACCAATATCAATAAAAGAGATTGAAGCTGTTATCAGAAGGCTGCCAACAAAGAAAAGCTCAGGACTGGGTGGTTTCACTGCAGAGTTCTACCAGACCTTCAAAGAGGAATTGATACCAATTCTCTACAAACTATTCCAGAAGATTGAAACAGAGGCCATTCTCCCAAACTCATTCTGTGAGGCAAACATCACCCTGATACCAAAACTAGACAAAGATACATCAAAAATAGAAAGCTACAGGCCAATATCCTTGATGAATATAGATGCAAAAATCCTCAATAAAATACTAGCTAACAGAATACCACAACACATACACAAAATTATACACCACAATCAAGTGGGATTCATCCCAGGAATGCAAGGTTAGTACAACATATGCAGATTAATAAATGTGATACACCACATCAATAAAAGCAAGGACAAAAACCATATGATCATCTCTATAGGCACTGAAAAAGCATTTGACAAAATTCAACATTTGTTCATGATAAAGACTCTCTACAAGTTAGATATAGATGGAAAGTATCTCAACACAATTAAAGCCGTATATGATAAGCCCACTGCCAATATCATCCAGAATGGGGCAAAGCTGAAAGCTTTTTCCTTAAGAATAGGAACTAGACAAGGTTGCCCACTCTCACCACTCCTATTCAATATAGTGTTGGAAGCACTAGCCAGAGCAGTCAGAGAAGAGAAGAAAATAAATGGTATCCAGATTGGAGAAGATGAAGTCAAACTCCCTGTTTGGGATGATATGATCCTATGTATTGAATAGCCTAAAGCCTCTACAAAAAAACTCTTAGAGTTGATAAATGATTTCAGCAAAGTTTCATGATACAAAACAATTGAAAATCAGTAGCATTTCTATACTCCAATAGTGAAATGCAGAAAAAGAAATCAAGAAAGCTGACCCATTTACAATAGCTACCAAAAAAATAAAATACTTAAGAACAGAGCTAATCAAGGATGTGAAAAATCTCTACGAAGAGAACCACAAACCACTGTTGAGAGAAATTAAAGAGGACACAAGAAGATGGAAAGATATCCCATGCTCTTGGATTGGAAGAATTAACATTGTGAAAATGTCCATATTACCCAAAGTGATCTACAGATTCAATGCAATCCCCATCAAAATTCCAATGACATATGTCTCAGAAATGGAAAAAAAAGATCCAGACATTTATATAGAATAACAAAAGACCATAAATAGCCAAAGCAGTCTTTAGCAAATATATAAATAAATAAATAAAGCTGGAGGCATAACACTACCTGACTTTAAACTATACTACAAAGCTGTAATAACTAAAACAGCACAGTACTGGCATAAAAACAGACACATGGATCAATGGAGTAGAATAAAGAACCCAGAAATTAATTCATACACCTACAGCCATCTGATCTTTGACAAAGACACCAAGTCTACACATTGGGGAAGAGACTGTCTCTTCAGCAAATGGTCCTGGGAAAACGATATTCATATGTAGGAGAATCAAACTAGCCTGCACCTCTCACCATATACCAAAATCAACTCAAAATGGATTAAAGAATTAAATATATATATCCTGAAACAACAAAACTCCTTGAAGAAAACATAGGGAAAACACTCCAGGAAGTAGGAATTGGGTACAGAGTTCTTGAATAGGACCCCAAAAGCACAGGCAACTATAGGAAAAATAAATGGGATTATATCAAACTGAAAAGCTTCTGCACAGCAAAAGAAACTGATCAACAGAGTGAAAAGACAACCAACAGAGTGGGAGAAAATATTGGTAAAATATACATCTGACTAAGGATTAATATCCAGAATATACAAGGAACTCAGAAAACTTAACAGCAAAAAACCTAATAACCCAATTAAAAAGTGGGCAAAGGTGCTGAGTAGGCATTTCTTAAAGGAAGATATATGAATGACAACAGACCCATGAAAAAATGCTTAACATCACTCAGCATATGGGAAATACAAATCAAAACCACTTTGAGATACCATATCACTTCAGTTAGGATGGCTCATTTCCAAAAGACTGATAATGATAAATGCTGAGAAGGTTGCAGAGAAAAAGGAACTCTCATACACTGTTGGTGGGGCTGCAAAATGATGCAGCCTTTATGGAAAATGGTATTGAGGTTCCTCAGACAATTACACATAGATCTGCATATGATCCAGCTATCCTATTGCTGGGAATATATCCAGAGGAATGGAAGTCACCATGCCAAAGGGATACCTGTACTCTGATGGTTATTGTACCACTACTTACAATAGCCCAGAGTTGGAACCAGCCTAAATGTCCATCATCAGATGAGTGGATATGGAAAATGTGGTATATCTACACAATGGAATACTACTACGCTATAAAAAAGAATGAAATACTACTATTCACAACAACATGGATGACTTAGAGAAAATATATTAAGTTAAACAAGTCAGGCACAGAAAGAGAAATACCACATGTTCTCACTTATTTGTGAGAGCTAAAAATAAATATACATACAAATAAAGGGTGGGGAGGAAGAAGACAACAATCACAACAATTACTTGAACTTGTTAAGACAAGTAAACAGATATGATGTAGTGGCGGGAAGGGGAGAAAGGGAGGGTAAAGGGACACGAAAATCAACCACAACGTATATTGAAAAGTTAAACAGAAAAAAATGAAAAAATAAAAGCATTTTTATACTCGGCTTTTTATATTTGAGGCAAGGCACGTTAGGTGTGGGAGAAATTGATATCTGAAAGGTGATATTTATAAATAGTAGTGAATTTTAGGCATCTTTTTCTGTCTGAAAAAAATGAGAATGTTTATTATGATTGGATTTTAGGTGAGGTGTAAAAGACTGTTTAGGAATATTCTTGGCATCACAGAACCCTAAGTCAGGGTGTAACACATGGATGTGGAGTCATGTTTTTATGGGATCCCTGCCTTTGGAAAGGTGGGTAAAAGGCAAGTGCTTCTCCAAGTACCTTAGATATCTGTTACTTGTTCTTGGATCAGCCTATTATTTAGCAAGACTTTTTGTAAATTGGATGTTTTCTGTCTTAAATGTAAAAACTTGTCATAGAAGATGTTGCTTTATTTACATGCTTAGAATTGTTAAAAATTTGCTGCCCTAAAAAAAAAAGTAGTTTAAAGGCTTATCTGCAGTCAGGTTTTATGCGTGCTCCAACAGAAATCAGGAAATTGTGCAGTGGTTCACAGAGGAGGAGACTATTCAGGTAGGAGAAGGCTTTGTGGAAGAGATGGCACCTGAACTAAATCTTGAAAAAAAAAAAAAAAGTACCATTACAGCCTAGGGAGTTATGCGATCAAAGGCACTGAGGCGATGCATCATGGTGGGTAAAAGGCAAGTGCTTCTCCAAGTACCTTAGATATCTGTTACTTGTTCTTGGATCAGCCTATTATTTAGCAAGACTTTTTGTAAATTGGATGTTTTCTGTCTTAAATGTAAAAACTTGTCATAGAAGATGTTGCTTTATTTACATGCTTAGAATTGTTAAAAATTTGCTGCCCTAAAAAAAAAAGTAGTTTAAAGGCTTATCTGCAGTCAGGTTTTATGCGTGCTCCAACAGAAATCAGGAAATTGTGCAGTGGTTCACAGAGGAGGAGACTATTCAGGTAGGAGAAGGCTTTGTGGAAGAGATGGCACCTGAACTAAATCTTGAAAAAAAAAAAAAAAAGTACCATTACAGCCTAGGGAGTTATGCGATCAAAGGCACTGAGGCGATGCATCACGTCTGAGGGGCTTGCAGGGGGTTCAGGGAAGACAAGACACACCCAGCATTGAAATTGGTTGCCTCTGGGACAGTGCTGTGCCATAGAAATATAATGCAAGTCACATATGTAATTAAAAAATTTTAGTAGCCACATTACAAAAAGTAAAAAAAAAAAAAGAAACAGCTGACATTAATTTTAATTATTTATTTTACATAAGCAGATAAATGGGAGTTGGGGTAGATGGTATTTTTTTTTTTTTAATTTGTGAGAAAAGAGACTTAAAATGTTTTAAGCTGTAAAGGAGGATTCAGAAGAGAGAAAGAATTCAAAATATCAGAGACCAGCTTGGGAAATATAGATGGAAAGATTGGTCTTGATTGATAGAAAGGAGAACTTTTCCTCTGAAACTAGGAGGAGGAGAGGGAGGGCAGGTAAAGGTATAGATATGTATCTTGGTGTAGGTTTTGGAAGTCTAGAGAAAAAAATGTATTCTCAAGTGTAGTTTTTCATAAAGAAAAATGAAACTTTTAAAAAATCCAGATTGTTCATAAAACAATAAAACTCTATTATCTGTGTTCAGTTTTTCCCTTTGGTGAATAACATTAATTCTTCATACTGAGGAAATGGCCTATCATTGTGAGGGCCATAGAATATAGATGGCAAGAAATGTCATCAAGGAACTAAAGCAGATTCATTCAGATTTTGGTAGGAGGATGCAGGGCAGACTTTTCCCAAAGACAGGGTCTTGGAAGTTTTAAGCTTATTCATAAAGAAAGAGATAGATGTCAGTTGATGGGAAGTGTTGATGACAAGCACAAATAGTGGGGAGAAGAAGAATAGTACGTGGTAGAGTAAGACGCACTAACTTGGTTAATAGAAAAGATCAGTGGATAATAAAATCTTTGCTCCCTTGCCTTAAGTCAATGTTGTTGTTTTTTTGTTTTGGTAACCTTTTCTCAAAAATATGTTACATGATATAGAAAATGCATCTCAAGCTCTTTTAAACAGTGAAAGAAATGCACTGTATTACAAATATCAAAAAGTGCAGGGATTTTAGGCCAGGCAAAATTTGATCCAGAGGTTCAGGAGCCGTTGGGATCAGCTCTGTTTTCTGAGGTCCTCTGGACTCTGCCTTGCTTCATGTTTATGCCATCCCCAGAGATTCTAGAAGGAGTGCTGAGACTCACTCTGATCAGACTGCAACTAGATTGCAAACTCCATCCCTGGGGCCAGGAATGGAGTTAGGGTCCCTGGGATTACATGTATCCCTGGTGGAAATTAGGGCTTGTTAGGAAGTGGGAAAATAGATGCTGATGATATAATCAAGAGTTTCCTCACCATACTAGTGGGAAGGGAGAGTTAACTCAGGAACGTTGGACAAGTAGCCTGAAGCAAAAATTTTTAAAAAGTCTCGGTTGCGATCCGTTGCCGGACACGGAAAAAGACAAAAGACAAAAAAAAAAAAGAAAAAAAAAAGTCTCTTCAGTAATTTTATTTACTTATTTATTTACGTATTCATTCATTCATCGATTCATTTATTCATTCATACATGCATTCATGCATGTAGCTGGCTGGTATGCAGATCCAAAACCTTGACTTTGGTGTTATAACCCTGTGCTCTAACCTGAGATAACCAACTAGGGTCTTCTATTTTATTTTTAATATTAATTATACTTTTACATTATATTCCATAATACATTTTAATACAAGTCAAGGTTTCCTTTTAAATCTTTGAGTAGAATGAATGATCCAAAGCTCTTGTTTATTTTTTATTTATTTATTTATTTATTTTTTCTTTTTGTTCTTTTTACTGACCGGTAACGGGATCGCAACCCTCGGTGTTGCACCCGCACCGGGGACCGGCAACGGGATCGCAACCCTCGGTGTTGTGCCCGCACTGTGCTCAACCAGTGAGCGGGAACCGGTCTCCACATGGGATCTGAACCCTCGGCGGGAGCACCGCCACACTCCTAGGCGGCGCACTCTACAGTGCGCCATCGGGCCGGCCCCAAAGCTCTTGTTTAACCTATGACTTCAAACACCCCTTGGTACCATACCAGGAGATAAATGTAAATAAGTCTTAAGTATTCTTACCCTCATGGGCTCTTTAATATAGACACATATTTGATGTACAAAATAAACAGAACACTGGAAAGTATTTATTAAATACTATATCCTAGACATTTTCTAGAAAGCCATGATTTTTATAAAATATTGTCCCCTTTAAGAGTAAGAGCCACAATTCACTTTTATTTACAACTACATATTGTCTTTGGGATTAACTAGTTTTGGGATATTAAAAACCATGGTAAAAACATCTGAGGATACTTTGTTTTTCAACATGCTTTAATGTATCCAAGGTCATTAAATTTAGTCTGAGAATATGTTTAGTAGCTGTAATTGTGCTGCAGTACAATTTAAAAACTAGAATTGAACTCTTAACCCCAGGTTTCCTCTGAGATAATTACAGGATGAAAAATAGCCAAGAGGAAAAAAATAGCCTATATTTTATAATAAAAATGCCTCACAGTACTGTTCAATACCTTTTAAAGTTAATGATATTTTCATTTTACATGTACACACACACTGTATGTATATATGTATGTTTTTAGGAAATAGTTATCCATTTATTCTGATATCTATATTTCATATGAGACATGGATTGAAAAGAAAAACTCTTATTTATTTTCAAGCAGGAATAGGATGTACAGTCTGCCAGTTACTGTTTTAATGTTTAAAATATTAATCACATTTAATATTTATGTTAACCTTGAAAAAAATCAAGATCACTATGATTAAGTAACTTGCCCAAAGTCACACAGCTAGTTCATAGACAAACTGGAGAGCCCAAGCGGCCTGACTCCGGGATCCGTGATCTTAACTACACACTGTGTTGATTCCTAATTATTTTATTAGTAAAAAGTAAACCTTTGCCAGGTAAATCTGTAGAGATTTATTATCAAATCAATTTGTGGTGATACTGTTCATAGACTTGCCTGTGTGAGAGTGAATGGCAGCCCTAGTTTGAGCTCTGGCATCAGAGCTGGCTGCCTCCCAGGAGCTCACATCTGTGCTCTACCGTTTGAAGTCACGCTTCCCTGGGTCTTTGATGTGTTTCTTTTGCCCAGGTTCCTTTCAGGTGTCTAACTTCAAATGAATGGTAATGGTTCCATTCTTCAGCAATAATGTAATAGAACTGGGGTTCTTTTATCCTTGCTGTTATGTTGAGCATAATACGCTGCATTTTTAGAGAAGCTTATTATAACTAACCAGGATATTGAGTTTTAAGGATTATCTTTTGGTTGTTGGTTTATGTGTATAGTCCAATGACAAATTAAATTAGAAACTTTTAAAAACACTAACTGCTCTATTCAAAAGAGATGTGGTGAATGAATTTAATTTTAGTTTTGATAAGCGACAATGGGGTGAAAAGCCTTAAGAATCATGTCCTTTCTACTCATCGAGATGCAGCCACCTTGACCTCCTTTATTTTGGCTACTCACCTCATGGTCAGGTTAGTTCCATAATGCACTTTCAGTTTTATACGAATAGTGAAGGATGAGCTGGGGCTACAGCCCTAAACCAGAAACTTTGAAGAAATGTTAAATGTAAACATAACATTTCTGAGTTGAACTCAGAGAAGCAAAGAGTTGAATGGTGGTTACCAGGGGCTGAGAGTGGGGGAAATGGGGAGACGTTGGTCAAAGGGTGCAGACTTTCAGTTATAAGATTTAAGCATTGTAGAGATCTAATGTACAACCTGCTGACTATAGTCAATAATAATATATACTTGAAATTTGCTTAGAGAGCAGATCTTGTGTCCTCATCATAAGAAAAAATAGTAAAAAACCCCAACAACCCATCATAATCTTCCTATTTTGAATAATTTGTTTTCAGTGTGGATCATCTGCATTGACTCTTCTTCCATTGTGACTTGCTCTTTCTTGTCCCCCTTCCCCAAACCCCAACTCCATCTATGATAGATATAGGAAACAGAAACTAATCTTAAGGAGAATGGATTCATGGGGAGGATTCAGAGTGACTCAAAGAAGAGTTAATCAACGAAGCTTTAGGATTGGAGCCAGTTGCCTATTCACTTGTGTGTCTAGAAATCCTGCAATTGGGTGACTTATCTCTGGTCACCTTCTCTGCTCAAGATTATATTATCTAGAACTGTGGGAGGACCCAAGTCAGTTTCCCCCCTGACCCTGTCTCTGTGCCAGATGTGTTGTACACTGTGGAGTAGAGCTTGATGCAAAAGACTGGAGCTGGGATGTTGGCCAGGTCTCTTCCTCTCTGCTGTCCTTTTTGTCTCTCTCCAGGTTTCACACATACTCTGGGACATAGGAAGTCTAATTTCATACAGGGTTTTGCTCTGGGGAAGAAAGACTTGCTGAAAAAAGAAAGGAGTAGTGGCTCTGGATTCCAAATCAATTTCATATTGATCGCTGGATAATTCTCTGTGAATCATGATTTTTACTAAGCAGGAGTACAGATTGATAAGATGGATGAATGTGGCTGAGAGGATAATAGCAGGCCAGAACCTAGCAGCCATATATTTTTACTTGTGTCCTTCTTCAGGGAAAACCAGAGAGGAAATAGGAGGAACAATTAGGTTAGTTAGTAATTGTGCTGATTCTTCTGGTTTAGCTTCTTGTAAGGTTACTCTGCTGTTACCAACTAAGAAGAGAGCAAAATAGAATATTAATGTGAAAGGATGAGAAAAAAGCATTGTAGAGTGTTGACAATTAGAATTTTGTAAAATGTATCACAGATGACATGTTTCATAGAAGATTTAACTATATAAATAAAGAATAAATAATTGGGTAGAAAGTTATATGAGGGAATTTTTTTTTTCTTGGCTAAATTTATGTTCTTTAAAATAATTTTACTTCAGTATCAGACAGTTGTTGATTTTAAGGCAGTTCAAATAAATTGCTAAGTTAGAAAAGATGACTGACCATAACCAACAATATTCTTAATTTGAAAAAGACCACTTTTAAAACTTAGAGGAATTCTATTTGTTTCGATCACAACCCAAGGTTTTTACTTCTTATTTATATCTTCTGTTTAAATTTTGCAAAAACAGTTTTTAATTAAAATTCAGTGTAGGTATTAGCAAAAATATTAGTATCTAATCTATTTACACATAGTCCTTTAAGAAGAAATACTAAATCAGTGTTATTATTTTGGTTTAATAGAGGATCACGATATATAGGGAAGGAATTTGGAAGAATTATTTCTTCCCTAGGAATCTGTATTAATCCTTATTACCTTACCAAGCATATTAAAAAGTGTCTTGCAAATTGCACTGGAAGTAAGCATGAAAAATATCTGGTTAATATAGTTGAAATGTTGGTAAATGCAGTTCTAGCTGATGTTCATAATCTTAGGATTCTATCAGGAACTAGAAGAAAGGGGAAGCTAAATTTCAGGTAAGTTCTTTCATTGAATCTATGAAAACCGTATTTAGGAGGGGACTTAAAATTCATTGAGCAATCCTCCAAAGTACCCAACTGGGACACACTTCATTCACAAAAGTACAAAAGGCGGGGGAAAAGGTTATTTTAAGAATAATCATGTAATAGGAGTGAAGTATGATCCATTTTATACTGGGGGAAGACTGTACTGGCAGAATGAAGAACAGGTGCAGAGGACCCAAGGTGGCAGTGTGGCTGATGTGCTTGAAGATTGTCAAGGAGGCCCCATGCCTGGAATGGAAGGATCCAACAGTAGAGTTAGAGGGAGTTCAGAGAGATAACAGGTGACTAGATCATGTTTGGTCTGGTAGTCTTATGGACTTCAGTTTTATTTTTAGTGATATGAAAAGTTATTGGGATGTTTTATTCTTATTTTTTATTTTATTTTCACTTTTTGTTGAATCATATTGATTGTATATATTTATGAGGCACAGAGTTATATTTCAATACATGTATACAATGTGTGTTGATCATCTATTCAGGGTAATTAGCCTACTCATGATTGCAGAGCTTAATCATTTCTTGTGATGTGCATATTTGAGTTCCTTTCTTCTAGACATTTGGTTACATGCAGTAAAACATTATTGATTATAGAATTCTAGGTCAACTGTACACCAGTAGGGCTTATTTTTCCTATCTCCTTTTACTCTCCCTCCTCTCCCTTCCCTTTCCCCTTTACTGCCTCTAATAACCATAGTTCTTCTGTCTGCTTTTAACAGTTCAACTTATTATTATTATTTACTTGCTTTTGTTTGTTTTGTTCTCTCTCTCTTTTTTTAAGCTCTCAAGTATGAGTGAGAACATGCAGTATTTCTCTTTCTGTGCCTGGCTTATTGTGCTTAACATAATTTTCTGTAAGCTCATCCATGTTTCTGTGAATGGCAGAATTTCATTCTTTTTATGGCTGGGTAAGGTATTCCATTGAATATATGTACGACATTTTCTTTATCCAGTCATCTGTTGATGGGCATTTAGGTTGGTTCTATATCTTGGCCATTGTGAACAGAGCTGTGGTGAACATGGGAGTTCAGGTATCCCTTTGACATGATGCTTTCCATTCCTTTGGGTTTATACCCAGTAGTGGGATTGCTGGGCCATATGGTAGTTCTATCTGTAGTTGTTTGTGAAACCTCTGTACTGTTTTCTATGATGGCTATGTACACCAGTAGGGCTTATTTTTCCTATCTCCTTTTACTCTCCCTCCTCTCCCTTCCCTTTCCCCTTTACTGCCTCTAATAACCATAGTTCTTCTGTCTGCTTTTAACAGTTCAACTTATTATTATTATTTACTTGCTTTTGTTTGTTTTGTTCTCTCTCTCTTTTTTTAAGCTCTCAAGTATGAGTGAGAACATGCAGTATTTCTCTTTCTGTGCCTGGCTTATTGTGCTTAACATAATTTTCTGTAAGCTCATCCATGTTTCTGTGAATGGCAGAATTTCATTCTTTTTATGGCTGGGTAAGGTATTCCATTGAATATATGTACGACATTTTCTTTATCCAGTCATCTGTTGATGGGCATTTAGGTTGGTTCTATATCTCGGCCATTGTGAACAGAGCTGTGATGAACATGGGAGTTCAGGTATCCCTTTGACATGATGCTTTCCATTCCTTTGGGTTTATACCCAGTAGTGGGATTGCTGGGTCATATGGTAGTTCTATCTGTAGTTGTTTGTGAAACCTCTGTACTGTTTTCTATGATGGCTGTACCAATCTACAGTCCTACCAATAGTGTAGGGTTCCCCTTTCTCTGCATCCTCACCAGCATTTGTTATTTTCTGTCTTTTTGATAATAGCTGGTTGAACTGGGATGAGATAGTATTTCAGTGTGGTTTTGATTTGCATTTCCATGATGATTAGTGATGTTGAGCATTTTTTCATGTACCTGTTGACCATTTGTATGTCTTCTTTAGAGAAGAGTCTATTGAGCTCTCTTGCCTATATTTCAGTTGGATTATTTGTTTTTTACTATTGAATTGTTTGAGTTCCTTACAATCAAATAAGTAATGTGAGTTGCCATTGGCTTTAATAAGATCATCCTGGCTGCTGCATGGAGAGGAATGTTAGGACAGACGGTGGGAGGAGAGAGATCTGCTTCAAGCTACTGATGCAATCCCAGATGGGTCAAGGTGGCAGGGGTGGAGTTGTTCAGAAAAGGTAAAATTCAGGATGTTTTTTAAAGGATGAACAGAAAGGATCTGAATTGGATGTGGGGGATGAATGAGAGGGAGGCATCAAGAATGATTCCAAGGATTTTTCTAGATCGAAGGATAGAGTTCCCATAAATTGGACCAGTAGACACTGAGAGGTGAAGGTATGGGTGAAACCACGGGTTCATTTTTGGACACATTAAAATGTCAGTTAAAATGTATACTTGAAGCTGGAGTTTAGTGAGGAGGCTGGCTAGAGATAAAAATTTGGGTTTTGTTAGCATATAGATTTTACCTAAAGTCACTAGATTGGACAAGACCATATATGGAATGAATATAGATAGAAAAGCAATATGAAGCCTGAGCCCAGAATACTCCAAGGTTTGGAAGTTGGGGAGATGAGGAGGAACCAGCAAAGGAGAATGAGAAGGAGTATGGGGGAAGGGAAATCAGGAAGGTTGTGTGTCCTGGCAGCCATGTGATGAAAGTATTTCAAGGGGAAGGAACTGATAACCTTAGTTAAATCCTGTTTAAAGTTCTACAACGTGGAAGGTCAACTGGTGACCTTGTCAAAGTGTTTTTCTTCATAAACCCCTGTACAGTATTTGTTTTTATCACATGCATGTATTGCTGTGTTAAAAATTCAAAATG
>NW_007731815.1:170854-172879 GCF_000696425.1 Galeopterus variegatus | reverse complement strand
GTGATGGGACACAATAACTAACTACATTGTATATTGACAAAATAAAAATAATTAAAAAATAAATAAATAAAATAAAACCACTATTAAACTAAAGTACAAATTTATATATATATTTGTTATATATAAATTATATATAAATATAGTATGTTATATTTATATTACATATATTTTATACAAATGTATAAATTAAGAGTGTAAATTTGTCTGATCTTTCTAGCAGTCACAGTGGAAAAGTAGAAGACATGGTATACATGATTTACACTCTCCACTAAGAGAAATCAGCTGAATTTTCAATAAGAAGAAATTATTTTCTGCCATTACGACTAAAAGAAGTTTATTATGGGGGGGGGGGTCTTCCTTTAGGTGATGTCCTTACCTATACCTCTATATAAATGCATCAGGTTATTTTGTGGTTGTGTCTTAAAATATTTCTTTTAGAGGGTGGTTATCATAATGTTAGAGGTGAATTCCTTAAGCATTATTCTTTAGGGAACTAAAGCTTTCCTCTGGTACAGTTTATCCAAGAGTACAGCCTCTAGATAAGATGAAATGGTGAGTGTCCATTGGTCTCCAAAGTAAATATTTTGCCCAAATAGGTAGTTCTTTTAGTTATAATTCACTGGCAAAGGCTTGGAGAACAGAAGTCTCTGATCCTCCATAGCTTTTGTTATGGTCACAGGGTTTGTGGAGCCATCCCCAACTCCAAGCCATTTCTCTGCTCTTCAGTTTATATAGTTTTACTATTTTATTCCTGGCCCAAGTTATGTATACTTGGTGTAAACATCTTAAACAATATAAAAAGGTAAAAACTATAAAGCGAAAGGGCCCTTAACTTCTTTCTTCCTCCTGGGCTATCCAGTATTAATAATTTGTGATATTTAGATTTTTTTTTCTCCATCTGAAAATTATTGATGTTATTGTATTTAAAATGTAAAGTCTTAGCTTTTCTTGATTGACAATCCGATTTTCCCATTAACATTTATTGAATAATTAACTTATTAGAAATGCTGCCTTTATTAATTATTAAATCTTAAACGTGATTAGGCCTCTTTTTGCTCTTCTTGTTCTCCTGATGTGCCTGACATTTTGCTAAAGATAGACTTTTACATCATTTTCCACAAAAGACATGATGAAGAACTGGGCACATAGTTTTGCATAATATAGCAAAAATGATGAGAATGATCACTTCAGATTAAACAGAATTGCACTGTGGTAGGGTCCAGTGTCATTTGAGGATGTGGCTGTGGATTTCACCCAGGAGGAGTGGCAGCAACTGGACCCTGCTCAGAGGACCCTGTATAAGGATGTGATGCTAGAGAACTACAGCCACCTGGTCTCAGTGGGTAAGGAGTTTTCCAGTCCAGTGCCTCTCCCTTCGCATTTGATTGTGTTGGGTGGGTTCCTGACTTATGTAATGACTTTGTGCTCTCTTGCCCCTCTCCAGTGGAAGGTCATTTCTTTGCTGAGGGACTCCTGGACAGGTTTAACATGGGCTCCTGAAACTACGCTTTCTCTTCTTTCTTTGGTGTAGTTAACTCAATTCCCCTGTGACTTCTCTATAATAGGGTATTAGGTTTCCAAATCAGATGTCATTTCCAAGTTGGAACAAGAAGAAGAGCCATGGATCATAAGGAGGAACATACCAAGCTGGATTTATCCAGGTGAAAACCTGGCAGATGGGAGACAAGGGAAGTGAAAGCTCAGTTGCTTTGTTTTTAATTGGCTGGTAGCTGAGACTTAGATCTCCACCCAGATTGATATCTCCTTTTCCTTCTTGTTCCTGTGCTGAGCATATAGGAGGCATTCAGCAACCAAATTAATAGAGAGCTATGTACAGAAATGATATTTCTTTTTTTTTCCTTTAAATTTTTATTTTGTCAATATACAATATAGTTGATTATTATGGCCCATCACAAACACCTCCCTCCCTCCTCCCTCTCCCCCTCCCACCCAAGAATGTCCTTTCCGTTTGCTTGTTGTAACAACTTCAAAAAATTGTAGTTGTTATATCTTCTTCCCCCCCCC
>NW_007731815.1:168128-169968 GCF_000696425.1 Galeopterus variegatus | reverse complement strand
AAGCACCGCACTCTCCCAAGTGAGCCACAGGCCGGCCCCTGTTCATTGTTTCTTTTGCTGTGCAGAAGCTTTTTAGTTTGATTTAATCCCATTTGTTTATTTTTCCTTTGGTTGCCCGTGCTTTGGGGGTCGTATTCATGAAGTTTGTGTCCAGCCCTATTTGCTGAAGGGTTTCTCCTATGTTTTCTTTAATAAGTTTTATTGTTTCGGGGTGTATATTTAAATCCTTAATCCATTTTGAGTTGATTTTAGTATATGGTGAGAGGTATGGGTCTAGTTTCATTCTCCTGCATATGGATATCCAGTTATCCCAGCACGATTTGCTGAAGAGGGAGTCCCTACCCCAGCAAATAGGCTTGATGCCTTTGTCAAAGATTAGATGGCTGTAAGTGTGTGGGTTGATTTCTGGATTCTCTATTCTGTTCCATTGATCAGTGTGTCTGTTTTTATACCAGTACCATGCTGTTTTGGTTATTATAGCTTTGTAGTATAGTTTAAAGTCAGGTAGAGTAATACCTCCAGCTTTATTTTTTTTGCTCAGCATTGCTTTGGCTATGCGTGGTCTTTTGTTATTCCATTTAAATGTCTGGAGAGTTCTTTCCATTTCTGAGAAAAATGTCATTGGAATTTTGATGGGGAATGCATTGAATTTGTATATTACTTTGGGTAGTATAGTCATTTTCACTATATTGATTCTTCCAATCCAGGAGCATGGGATGTCTTTCCATCTTCTTGTATCCTCTCTAATTTCTCTCAGGAGTGGTTTATAGTTCTCGTTATAGAGATTTTTCACATCCTTAGTTAGTTCAATTCCTAAGTATTTTATTTTTTTGGTGGCTATTGTAAATGGGCAGGCTTTCTTGATTTCTCTTTCTGCTTGTTCACTATTGGTGAAAAGAAATGCTACTGATTTTTGTGTGTTGATTTTATATCCTGCTACTGTGCTGAACTCTTTTATCACCTCTAAGAGTTTTTTAATAGATGATTTGGGCTGTTCGATATATAGGATCATGTCATCTGCAAACAGGGACAGTTTGACTTCATCCATTCCAATCTGGATGCCCTTTATTTCCTTCTCAATTCTGATTGCTCTGGCTAATACTTCCAAAACTATGTTGAATAGGAGTGGTGAGAGTGGGCATCCTTGTCTGGTTCCTGTTCTTAAAGGAAAAGCTTTCAGTTTTTCCCCATTCAGGATGATATTGGCAGTGGGTTTATTATATATGGCTTTGATTATGTTGAGATACTTTCCATCTATACCTAATTTATAAAGGGTCTTTATCATGAATGAGTGTTGGATTTTATCAAATGCTTTTTCGGCATCAATAGAGATGATCATATGGTCCTTGTGTTTGATTTTATTAATATGGTGGATCACATTTATTGATTTGCATATGTTGAACCAACCTTGCTTCCCTGGGATGAATCCCACTTGATCATGGTGAATGATCTTACATATGTGCTGTTGTATTCTGTTTGCTAATATTTTATTGAGAATTTTTGCATCTATATTCATCAAGGATATCAGCCTGTAGTTTTCTTTCTTGGTTATATCTTTATCTGGTTTTGGTATCAGGATGATGTTTGCTTCATAGAATGTGTTTGGAAGCTTTGCTTCTGCTTCAATCTTTTGGAATAGTTTGTAAAGAATCGGTGTCATTTCCTCTTTGAATGTTTGGTAAAATTCTGCTGAGAATCCATCTGGTCCCGGGCTTTTCTTTGTTGGGAGCTTTCTGATAACAGCTTCAATCTCCTTTATTGTTACTGGCCTGTTCAGGTTTTCTATATCTTCTTGATTTAATTTTGGAAGATTGTGTGAGTCCAGAAATTTGTCCATTTC
>NW_007731815.1:116702-167595 GCF_000696425.1 Galeopterus variegatus | reverse complement strand
ATCACATTCTTTTCTAGCTTTTAGGGTTTGTGCTGAGAAGTCTGATGTTAACCTGATTGGGGCTCCCTTATAGGTGATCTGACACTTCTCTCTTGCAGCTTTTAAGATTCTCTCTTTGTCTTTGAGCCCTCAGTTGGCCTCTAGTGTCTTGTGTGTGTGTTTGCCTCGGGTTTTGGGCCTCTCCAGGAAGCCTCCTCTCTGGTCAGCTTGGACTCTACTAGGCTGCTGGATCTCGGGACAGTACCGCAGGGTGTGTGGTCTCTTTTGAGCTTCCACTTCCCATGTAGGAGTTCTCCCTGTTCCGTGTGTTCTGGCCCTGGCTGCTGGATCCCCCCCTGCCGGCCCCATAGGGTATGTGTGTTCTGCTGAGTCTCCGCCTCGCTATCCTGGCGTTTCCCCACTCTGTGTGCACTAGGTGGGGCTGTTGGACCTTGCAGAGGTGGCCCATAGGGTGTGTATTTTTTTTTTTGCCAAGACTCCACCTCCTTTGCTGGACCCCTCCCCACTCTGTGCACTTTTTAAGTTCTGTCGCGTGTAGTTGAGTTATCTCCCACACCAGGGCGTGAGCTCCTCGGGGGAGGATCCCACAGCACACAGTTCCTCTTTGAATCCCCCCAGCGCAGGCTGACTCGGGCACCCGCTGGCAGTCAGCTCTCTGGCAGGTTCAAGCTCGCGAGCGCTCTGGCCACACCTCTCCCAACCAGAAATCAGTTTGGTGTTCTTCCAAACTGATGGCCACAGAGATGGCATCTGCCTCCCAGAAACAGGAAGTTTACCTGGGGCTGAAGCCCAGGGTGTGGTGGAGTGACAATCTGGCTGGGCTCCTCTTCCCTGCCCTCCTGATGCTGGCCAGGGGCTCCCCATGCCACCAGCCCCACCAGAGATCCGTGGGGGGAGTGGGATTGGAGGCCGGTCCACAGGCCCTGGGGGGCCCCACGCCGAGGCACGCAAGTGGCACGGCTCAGTGAGGAGCCGCGCCAAGCGAGGAGGGCAGGCCTGGCCAATCCGAGCCGGCTGGCTCCTCCTCCACCCGAGAAAGTGGAGGCAGCGCTGGTGCTGGTGCCTAGCCTGGTGTGGTAGGCGGGAGCCAGATGGGCGTTTGCCCCGCAAGCGGGGCCAGGCTGGGGGTCACTCACAGAGCTCACAGAGCTGGGCCAGTCAGGCACCTTCCTCTCCATTTCCACGTCATCGCTGCCATCTTTCTTGGCCTTTGTTGCCTCGGACTGCTCACTCGGTCCCGCGGCACGGCTCGAGCGCTCTCAGGAATCTTCTTTTGTGTCAGCCCTAAAACCTTGAATCTGTAGTTGCTTTTTTGTCATTGTAGATTAGTTGATCAATGATTTATTCATTTTTTGTTGCTCTTGGAAATGCAAATAGTACTCTGGGAGCACAGCGCTCACTTCTCAGGCTCGTGCTGTCTTCTGGCATGCCCACTCCAGACCCGTTGCCATCTTGAAAACCCCAGAAATGATATTTCTTAATGATCATTTAACAGTTGTATCTTCAGTACCCTTCTAAAGGAAATTCAAAGGTATTAGAAGGCAAACATCTTTCAGGAACATAGGTTGTACATGGAAAGACAAGTCATCAAGATTAATGACTATATAAAATTACATGTCAAATATACGTACTACTTTAAGAGTTCACTGAAAATTATAGTCTAAAGAGATGTGGCAGCCTTTAAGAAAGCATTTTTCAGAGCATGTAGCAGCCTCAATGAAGCATATCTTAAGTGTGGATTAGTCAGAAGGAGCGTGAGGGCAAACTCTAGTAAGGAGAACATGTTCAAATTCTTGGAGACAGGACTCAACATGGCTTTTCTGGCAGAAATTTTCTAGGCTTAGTTGACTTCAATAAGAGATATTTATTCGAGGATAGTGGAATATAAGCTTAGATACACACAGTTAGATGCAGACAGTTAATGTTTCATTAGCTGTACCCTGAAATTTTCTGTTATTTTATTTTATTTTATTTTATTTTTTTTCCTTTTTGTCTTTTTTCGTGACCGGCCATGGATCGCAACCCTCAGTGTCGCGCCCGTACTGGACTGGGACCAGCTACGGGATCGCAACCCTCAGTGTTGCTCCCGCACCTCACTCAGCCAGTGAGCGGCCGGTCTGTATGTGGGATCCGAACCCTTGGCGGGAGCGCCGCCATGCTTCCCAAGCGGCGTGCGCCACCGGGCCGGCCCTTTCTGTTATTTTTTAAAACAGCTTTGAGATATAATTCACATGCCATACAATTCACTCATTAAAGTAAACAATGCACTGGTTTTTGATGTATTCACAGATATGTGCAAACATCAGTCAATTTTAGAACATTTTCATCACCTCAAAAAGAAACGCTGTACCCTTTACCTGTCACCCCTCTGTTCACGTTCCCCACACCTCTAAGCAACCACTAATCTACTGTCTGTCTCTGTAGATTTGCCTATTCTGGACATTTCAAATTAATGCAGTCATACAATATGAGGACTTTCGTGACTGGCTTCTTTAACTTAACATATTTGCAAGGTTCATCCACATTATAGCATGTATCAATACTTCGTTACTTTTTTGATTGAATAATGTTCCATTTTACAGGTATACCACATTTTGCTATCCATTCATCAGTTGATGGACATTTCGGTTGTTTTCAGCTTTTAGCTAGTATGAATAGTGTTGCTGTAGACATTAGTGTACAATTTTTGGTGTGGACATAAGCTTTATATTGTCTTTGTTTGTATCTAGGAGTAGAATTGCTGGGCTAGGGCCGAGCCCGTGGCGCACTCGGGTTCGGATCCTATATAGGGATGACCTGTTCACTCACAGTGCTCACTGGCTGAGCGCGGTGCGGCTGGTCTCAAAAAGGACAAAAAAAAAAAAAAAAAAGAATTGCTGGGCTATATAGTAGTTCTGTATTTAACTGTTTGACGGACTGCCAGAATGTTTTCCAAAGTGGCTGCTTCATTTTATATTCCCCACAGCAGAACATGAAGGTACTGATTTTTCCACCTCCTTGTTAACACTTAGGATTTGACTTTTTGATTCTATCTATAGCAGTGGGTATGAAGTGGTATCTCATTGTGGTGCTGATTTGCATTTCCCTGATGACCAGTGATGTCGAGCATCTTTTCATGTGCTTATTAAGAATTTATACCCCTTCTTTGGAGAAATGTCTGTTCAGATCCTTTGCCCGTTCTTGAATTGGTTTGTCTTTTTATTGCTGAGTTGTAAAAATTCTTTAAATATTCTAGATATGTCCCTTATCAGATGTATGATTTGCACGTCTTTCTCCCACTCTATGGTTTATCTTTTCACTTTCTTGACAGTGTCCTTTGAAGCACAAGTGTTTATGATGTTAATGAAGTCCAGTTTATTTTTTCTTTTGTTGCTTCTGCTTTTGGTGTCATATCTGAGAATCCGTTTCCAAATTCAGGATCACGAAGATTCCCTCCTATTTTTTTTCTTAAGAGTTTTATAGCTTTAGCTCTTACTATTTAGGTCTTTGATCCATTTTGAGTTAATTTTTGCATATAGTATAAGATAGGGGTCCAACTTCATTCTTTTGCATATGGCTATCCAATTATTCAAGCACCATTTATTGAAAAAACTATTCTTTTGTCATTGAATAGTTTTGGCTCGCTTGTCAAAAGTCCATTGGCCATAATGTGAGGTTTTATTTCTGGACTCTCAATACTATTCTATTGACCTACATGTCTATCCTTATGTCAATACCATGCTCTCTTGATTACTGTTGTTTATAGTAAGTTTTGAAATTGAGAAGCGTCATTCCTCCAACTTTGTTCTTCTTTTCCAGGATTGTTTTGGCTAGTCAGGGTCCCTTGCAATTCCATATTAATTTTAGAATTAGCATTTCAGTTTGTACAAAGAAACCTTTTTGGATTCTGACAGGGATTGCATTGCATCTGTAGATCAATTTGGGGAGCCCTACCATCTTAACAATATTAAATCTTCTGATTCGAGAACGAGAGATGTTTTTCCATTTATTTAGACCTTCTTTAGTTTGTTCAACAATGTTTTGTGGTTTTCAGAGTATAAGTGGTAGTATTCTTTTTGATGCTATTGTAAATGGAATTTTTTCTTCATTTTATTTTCAGATTGCTCATTGCAAGTGTATAGAAATATAATTGATTTTTTGTATAGTGGTCTGGTATCTTGGACCTTACTGAAGTCACTTATTAGTTTTAATAGTTTTTTACTTGATTCCTTAGGATTTTCTATGTAAAAGATTTTGGATAGAGGAGTTTTAAAATATTTCTTTCCACATTGTATACCTTCTAATTTTTTTTTTTTTTTGGTCTAATTGCCCTGACTAGAACCTCCAGTATAATGTTGAATAGAATGGTAACAGTGGACATCCTTGTCTTGTTCCTGATCTTAAGGGGAAACAACTAGTCTTTCACCATTAAGTATTATACTAACTGTAGATTTTTCCTAGATGCCCTTTATCAGATTGAGGAAGTTTCCTCCTATTCCTAGTTTGTTGAGTGTTTTTATCATGAAAATATGCTGGATTTTGTCAGCACCACACTCTCCCGAGTGAGCTAACCGGCCATCCCTATATAGGGATCTGAACCCGTGGCCTTGGTGTTATCAGCACCACACTCTCGCAAGTGAGCCACGGCCTGGCCCAAAATATGCTACATTTTGAAAAATGCATTTTCTGTTGAGATGATCTATTTATATGGTGTATTACTGATTATTGATTAACTGACTTTTGGATATTAAGCCAGCTTTATAGTCCTGGACAAATTCCAGTTGGTCACAGTGTATAATTCTGTTTATATGTTGTTGGATTTGTCTTGCTAGTTGTGTGGGGGTGTCTGCAAGACTGCCATCAGATATGATTATTTTTGAGAGGGACTCAGTACCCAGAAAAGCTGTTATGCTCATGGTATAGTTTATTACAGTGATAGAATTCAGCAGTCTAGATCTGGACTTTTATTTGTGGAAATGTTTTTATTTACTAAATTTATTTCCTTGATGTGGATCTGTTCATATTATCTACATTTTTTAGTCAGTTTTTGTAATTTGTGTCTTTCAAGGAATTTTTTCATTTTTGTCTAGATTGTCAAACTCACGGGCATAAAATCTTTAATAATACTTTCTTAAATTTTTTTTATTCATTTACATTTTATTTTTCCAAATTTTGTGTCTGACCTTGAGAAGACAAAATCCAAAGCATTAACCGAGGAAATTGGTCATTTGATTAAGCTGGTAGCACTGGTACCTGAGAACAATGAATGGTTGTAACTTGGTTTCTAGCTCATCAAAATGACAGCATAATTTTTTTTGTCAGTATACAATGTGGTTGATTATTGTGGCCCATTCCCGAAACCTCCTCCCTCCTCCCTCTCCCCACTCCCTCCCAACAATGTCCTTTCTGTTTGCTGTCGTGTCAACGTCTTATTGGTCTTTTGTGTCTGTAGAATCTCTAGAGATGTTCTGTCTTTCATTCCTGATATTGCTACTTTATGTCTTCTCACTTTTTTTCTTCACCGCTAACTAAAGCATATCAATTTCATTGATTTTTTTCAAATAAGTAGGATTTGACTTCACTGATTTTCTCTATTGTTTGTTCATTTTCTATTTCATAGATTTCCTCTCTATTTTTTTCTGTCTTCTTGTTTTAGATTTAGTTTGCTCTTCTTTTCCTGGCTTAAGGTCAAAACTTAGCTCATTGATTTGAGACTTCTAGTTTTCTAATATAAGCATTTAAAGGTAATTCTCCTTTTGTATGGTAGTGAGGGACCATGAAAATGACTGTGGGAGCTGAAACTTTGCAAAGTAATCTTTATGATCAGTGGGAAAGATTTACAGTTGTTTTGTGACCATTAATTTTTTTTTCAAAACATTAAAAAATTATCTTAGTGTTGGTTATAAATAAATAGGGAAATAAAAACATAGTAAAACTAATATTTATTTACTACCCTGAAATTTAAAACATTGGTAGCATTTTGAATGTCTTTATAAGTTTGGATCCATTTCCAACATTTTATCCTTTGTGCTGTCAATGTTGTAAAATATGTCCAAGAGTTCCAATGTATTTGATACATTATTTTTCAAATCCTTTCTGCCCTTCTCATGTCTCTGGCACTTCAATTACACATATGCTTAATATTGTTCTACAGATCTTTGATCATCTGCTTATTTTTTTAAACACATCTTTTTCTTTTTGTTCCTTGAGTTAGATAATTTCTAGTAATAAATCTTCAAGTTACTGATTCTGATTTTGTCTTTTGCCTTCTCAAATCTACTGAGACCATCTGGTTTAATTTTCGTTTTAGCCTTAGAATTTCCATTTGGTTCTTTTATTTTTAATTTATTTTTAAACTTACATAAAGTTTATTCTTTAAATTTTGACAAAGGCATAGAGTCATTTAACTATCATCATAATCATGTAACAGAACAGTTCCATTACTCTCAAAATTTCCTCTTTATTGCCTATTTGGTTTATTAATATACTTCTTTTTTCTTTTGAACTTACCTATTCACTTATTTCTCAGTAAATTTTCCTTTTATTATTTGAACATTTTTACAATAGCTCTTTGAAGTCTTTGCTAAATCCAACATCTTCACCACTTGGAGCATTTCTATTGACTGATTTTGTTACTGAGTAAGGTCATATTTTCCTGTTTCTTTACACATCTAGCTATTTTTGGTTGAAAACCATACACTGTAGACAATATGTTGTAGTGTCTCTGGATTCTTTTTATTCTTCTGATCGTTGAGGTTTTTAGAGACAATTAACTTACTTGAACTCAAGCTGTGACATCTCTTTCCCCAAATTGTATCATTGCTTATGTCTCTACTTGTTTGTTTGTTTAAGGCTGGCTCCCCATGGGACTCCCCTGAACCTGTATAAAATAGATGTGAGCTAGTGATATGGGCAGAAGTTACACTAGATATTTATAGCCAGTAAAGCTTCCACACTTGATGCCTAAGTTGCATATGGGTTGGAATGCTTCAAAGGTAAAGCACATTTGCAAGTCTCCCTAGGTTCTCCTTGCACAAAAATTTTAGCGTATAGGTGCAGATGTATGAAGAGTTTATTATCTCAGTTCTTCTATGACTCTTCTGCTTCCATATTCTCTGGTAAAGTTTCAGCTACTCTACCATCAATGTCAAGCTGAGTTTTCCACCTCTAGCTGTTCATGCCCACATGAACTAGGGATGGGAATGGGAAAACTCTAGGAAAGAATGCCATAAGCTACTCATTCTTACCCAATACAGTAACAGTTTTAGATGAGTAAACACTTTTCAACTTATGGCCTGCCTTTTGTAGTTTCCCAAATCCATGAATTAATTTTTTGTTTGTTTTTTAAAGATGACCAGTAAGGGGATCTTAACCCTTGACTTGGTGTTGTCAGCACCACACTCTCCCGAGTGAGCTAACCGGCCATCCCTATATAGGGATCTGAACCCGTGGCCTTGGTGGTATCAGCACCACACTCTCCCAAGTGAGCCACAGGCTGGCCTGAATTAGTTGTTTTTAAAATCATTTCATTCAGTTTTATACTTGTTTTCTGAGGAGGGGAATTCTGTGACTTCCTCATGTCATCACTATTGGAAGTAACATGTATTTTTTATTTATTCACTTGATAAACACACATGCTTTATTGGGTTTTAAGTGGCCTGACCCCTTCCCAATTCATTGTGCTCCTGGACTATCCTAGATTATCCATTTGTCCTTCTACTTCTGTATTCTACTAAGTCTTTCTTGTATTTGTTTGATTTTATCTCTTTATTATTTCAGACTGAGAAAGTAGATTTGACAACCCTCAACTGTATATATTTAGAGATGTTTCCTTCCATAAGGAGATACTGGAAAGCACCTCAGGGGATCATTCATTGTATACTTTAAAAGTCTGGCAAGATGATGACCAGCTGAATGGAGATCAAGAAAACCAAGACAGACTTCTCAGGGAGGTCACAGTCATCAACAACAAAACAATTACTGAAGAATCGGGTTATCTATTAATACATTTGGAAAAATATTTCAGGACTGCAAGATACATCAAGATAAATATTGTATAAATGTGATTCATTTGAAAAGAGCTTGAAATCTAATACGAACCTACTTGGTTGTAACAGGAGTTGTATAAGAACAAACACTGACGAAAATTTTGTATGTGGGAGAACACCTAGCTACAGTTCCTCCTATTTGAAGCATGAGATAATTTATAATGGAGTGAAACATTGTGAAGGTATACACTGTGGAAAGATTCTCAGCAATAAAAATCTCTGTTCAATATGTGGAAGTTGAAACTGAAGAGAAGACCTGTGTATGTATTGAGTGTGGAAAATCCTTTCTCAAGAAGTCACAGCTCAATACACATCAAAGAATTCATACTGGAAAGAAACCTTATGATTGCAGTGCATGTGGAAAAGTATTTAGTAAAAAGTCACACCTCATTGTACACCAGGGAACTCATACCGGGAGAAACCTTGTGAATGTTCTGAATGTGGAAAAGCCTTCACTCAGAAATCATTTCTCATTATACATCGGAGAGTTCATTCTGGGGAAAAACCATATGAATGTAGTGAATGTGGGAAAGCCTTCTCCCAGAAATCACCCCTCATTATACATCAGAGAATACATACTGGAGAAAAACCATATGAATGTAATCCTGTGTGGGAAGGCCTTCCCCTGGAAGTCACTGCTTATTCAACATAATAGAGCTCATACTGGAGAGAAGCCATATGAGTGTACTGAATGTGGGAAAGCCTTCTGTGAGAAGTCCCCCCTCATTATACATAAAAGAATAAAACCTGTCAGCAGTCACATCTCATTGGACATCAGAGAAGTCACACATGAGAAAAACCTTATATATGTACTGAATGTGGGAAAGCCTTTTCTCAGAAGTCTCACCTCTCAGGCCATTGGCAAATCCATACGGGAGAGAAACCTTATATGTGTGCTGAATGTGGAAAGGCCTTTTCCCAGAAATCAGACCTTGTTGTACATTGGAGAATTCATGCTGGGGAAAAACCCTATCAATGTGCTGTATGTGGGAAAGCCTTCATCCAGAAGTCACAACTGACTGTACACCAGAGAATTCATACAGTAGTGAAATTATAGGAGTGGACTGAGCACAGAAAAGTTTCCAATATCAGTTCAAGCCTTAACACTGCAGTATGCATGGATTTGATGAGTTTGGGGACTACATCTCTGTTGATAAAATTTTATAAGCAAAATGATGTTCCTAATGTAGTATTTAATTTTTTGTCAAAATAATATCAGTCTTAATATATAAATGATGGGAATTTTCACTGTGGTACATAAAACTTTTATAATTGTGAGTTGAATCATTAGTCTAACAGAACAGATGACATATATAATCTGTTTTTGAGGTTACATGTTCCTGATTATACTATATAGCAAGAATCAGACATGTGGTAACATTAATGTTAGCCTAGTACAATTTTGGCCACGTAGATATGCCCTGTAGAGGAAATGATGAAAACTTGAGTCAAAAAATGACAAGTTTAGAAACTGTACTTTAGGGAGAGGACTTGACCTTTTCCTGTAAAGGAATATGTAAAATTATTTTTGTAGAAAGATGGAAGGATGGGTTGATTGGGTTCAATAAATGTGACTTTTTGCATTTTTCCATTTCAGGAATATAAGTTGACCTGTTTGTTGATGGACCCAGGATCTTGGAATTAACACTTCTTGCTCATTTTTCCTTTTTACCTCACTCCAATAGGAACTTAGTGTTGTGAAAAAACTTTGGTTCTAAAGCTAGGTGGCTATGGGCTTTAATCCTGGTTTTCACAATTACTCTCTGTATTACATTCTTAGGGCCACTACAACAAAATGCCACAAATCGAGTAGCTTAAAACAACAGAAATTTATTGTTTTAACATTATGGAATGGGGCCGGCCCGGTGGCTCACTCGGGAGAGTGCGGTGCTGATAACACCAAGGCCCCGGGTTCGGATCCCATATAGGGATGGCCGGTTCGCTCACTGGGTGAGCGTGGTGCTGACAACACCAAGTCAAGGGTTAAGATCCCCTTACCGGTCATCTTTTAAAAAAAAAAAAAAAAAAAGATAACATTATGGAAGATAGAAGTCCAAAATCAAGTTGTTTACAGGGTCCTGCTCCCTCTGAAGGTGCTGGGGAGGGATCTGTTCCAAGCTTCCCTCCTGGCTTCTCGTAGCCCCAGCTTTTCCTTGGCTTTTAGATGGCAGCCTTCCCCACGTGTGGCATTACATCATCTTCCTTCTCTGTGTGTCTTTCTATGTGTCCAGGTTACCACTTTTAATAATGAGTGTTGTTGACCAGTACCCCAAGGAGAGATGGTGGGAAATGAAGAAGGACACGATTTATTTTATGGGATCAGGAGTACTTTGCAGGCCGCTGACCTGTAAGGCATCTTAGTTTATTTTAGGTTTCTTTTTATAATCCAGTGAAAATAACAAATTGTACTGATTAAGTCAATTATATCTACTACCAAACTATTTATAGAACAGAACATTTTCAGCTGCCATAGCGCTTGAAGATTCATGGCTAACTACTTATCAACAAAATAAGAACATAAGTTTTTCATTTACAAAGCTTCCAGGGTCCTGGGTTCAATCAAAGGTCAGATCTCAAAGAGAGGGTGAAGGGGGAAGTAGGCCAAAGGGATGCCAGCCTTGCTGGATTCCCTAGAATATCAGGGACTTTGTCAACTTGCTTATTCAGTACCCCACAAATTAGGCTAGTCGTATTGGGTTAGAAATCAACCTCATCCTAATGAACTCATTTTAAGTTGATTGCCTCTGTAAATACCTGTTTCCAAATAAGGTCACATCCTGAGGTACTGGGGGACTTCAAAATATCTCCTTGGGGGACATGATTCAACCTATAATATCTTCCTTGGAACGGAGGGGGGATGAGGCTCACAGTGCATTGATCTTGGTGGTGGCTCTGATTTACAGCCAATGGAGGCACTTCACCAGAGAAACTGGTCAATAGTATTGCTCTATAGGAAGCACGGTCTGAAGGTATGCCTGAATGCTTGAATCTTTATCCAGCTTTTTTTTTTTTTTTTTAAACCTAGCACTGGGCACGGGTTCTGCTTGAGGCCAGGAGGAAAGTGCAGGTTCAAAAATATCTGTGGAAGGGAGTGTTTGGCCCTACCCATTCCTAGCAGCTGAGTGGTCACCCCAGAGACCTCAACCAACCAGAGGGCCCAGATCATTACCCTGCCTATCTACAGATTCCAAACATCACTACTGCCTAGTCAGGGAAGACAACCTGCCCCCCTGCTCAATTAGAGGAGATTGCAGATCCCAGCCAGAAGCTCTGCCTGACTGAAGCCTGGCCAGTGATCTCACTGGACAATGGAAAACAGCCAGCAGTTCCACTTGGCCTCAGAGCACAGCCTAACTAGTGAACCTGACATCAAAGTTTCCCTGTCCAGGGTTGTTGTTAGCTGGCCCTTCAGAATCCCAGGCTAGACTAAATAGTGAAGGTCTATTACTGCCAAAGAATACCTGCAAAGTCTGGATGAGGTGGCTCTTTCCTCAAATGCACAGACACCAATGCAAGGACACAAGGATTATGAAGAATCAGGGACGTATTACACAACTAAAAGAAACTAATAAAGCTCCAATAATGGAACCTGAAAAAATGGAGATCTATGAAATGACTAACAAAGATTTCAGAATAATCTTAAAGAATTCAGAAAACTAAAAGAAAATACGGATAGAAAAATAAAATTTAAAAATTTATGAGCAAAATGAAAAATTGACAAAAATAGAAACAATAAAAAAGGGAGGGAGGAGGGAGAGATGAAGGCTGGCTTGCAGTGCTTTGTTGTTGCAGTCTGGAAGTTGGAATCTTAGCTCTCACTGGGTACTGCTGACACCTGAGGAGGAGAGAGGGAGAGTGGAATGCCACTTACCCCTGATTCCCATCTTCTCATTCTGCCTTCTTGTTGCCAGGTCAGATTAAAAATTCAGTTCTTCACTGAGCTTTGAAGACACCAGAGAAATTGGAGTGCTTACTAGACTAGAAATTGGAGTTGCATAGACTTTGTGCATTCAGTCTCTTTGATGCTGGGCAGGGGTGGTGGAGGCTCAGCTCCTCGTAGGGTCACTCTGACACTACCCTGACAAGGGAATTGAAGCACTACCTGGTTTTGTCAATTGAGAGATTGACACTGGGTGGGTCCTGCTAACACTATCCAGTAGAGTACTGCTGACATTATCCTGGCAGGGGAATAGAGTCACTGCTACCTGCTTCTGGCTGGTAGGAAATGGAAGATTATCTCTTTCAGCTGTGTTTCCACCGCAGGATGGGGGAATTGACAAACACTACTTGTTTTTGAGGGCTGAAGGTAGGTGTGAGTTGAAATATCAACTTTCTGCTCAGCTGCTGAAACCATGGAAACAGGTAGGTGCGTGGGTGCCAGATTTTTTTCTATTGTTAGGCCACTGTTGAGGACTAAATTCCCTCAGAATTCATATGGGGAAGCCCTAACCCCCAGTTAGACTGTATTTGGGGATAGGGCTATGTATTAGTCCATTTCTGTTGCTTATAATGGAAATACCTGAAACTGGGTAATTTGTAAAGAAACTATTTGTTGTTTACAGTTTGGAGGCTAGGAAGTGCAAAGTCCAGGGAACACTTATGGTGAGGGCCTTCTTTGGTGGTGACTTCAGCAATGCAGGGTATCACATTGCAAGAAAGGCAGAAGCAAGAGAGAGTGCTAACTCCTTAATCCTTTTAAAGCACTCAGAACTACGCCCATGACAACCATTAAATCATCAATGGATTAATCAATTTACTTGGGCATGGTCCTACAATCTAATCACCTCTTCGAGGCTCCACCTTTCAATTACCATAATAGGATTTCCCACCCTCTTAACACTGTCACAATGTGGACCAAGCATCAATGAGTTTGAGGGAACATCCAATCCACAGCATTCCACCCTTGGTCCCCCAAAATTCATGTCCTTTTCACATGCAAATACATTCATTTCATCCCCATAGTCTCAACTTGTTTCACCTCAAAAGTCCAAAGTTACAGTCCCATTTGTGAAATCAGAACAAGTTATATACTTCCAAGATACAACGGTGGGACAAACATAGGGTGCATATTCCCATTTAAAAAGAGAGAAATAGGCCAAAAAATCGTGAAACAGGTCCCAAGCAAGTCTGAAACCCAAAAGGGTAGGCATTACATCTCAAAGCTGAAGAACTGTGTACCTTGACTCCATGTTTGATGTTCCCTGAATGCTGGTTCAGGGGTTGGGGTTGCAAGACCTCGGGCAGCTCCACCATGTGGCTTTCCTGATCTCTGGCCATATTTCAGCTCTCCCAGGCTGGCACTGCACACTGGTAGCTCTACAATTCTGGAGTCTCCATGTTGGTCCTGCTCTTGCAGCTCCACTAGGCATGGTGCTGGTGGGGTTTCTGTGCTGCAACTCTGACCCCACATTTCCACTTGGCATTGCTCTAGTGAAGGCCATCTGCAGGGACTCTGCCCCTGCAACAGATCTCTTCCTGGTTTCACAGGCTTTGCCATGCATCCTTTGAAACCAGGGTGGAGGCTCCCCAGCCTCCATCACCCTGGCATTCTTTAGCCTGCAAAATTAACACCACATCGATGCTGCCAAGTCTTCCAACTTGTATCTTCCAAAACTGCAGGTCCAGCCACACCTGGGGCCAATTTAGCTGCAGCTGGAGGAGTAGCCAGAGAGGCCAGAGTTCTGGTGCTGGAAGTAGCTTACTAAGGTGGCCCTGGCTGTGGAGAGCACCTTGGGCCCATTCCCCAAAATAATTCTCTCTTACTAGGCCACTGGGTCTATGATAGGAGGGGAAGCCTCGAAGACCTCTGAAATACCTTTGGGATCTTTTTTCATTTTTCTTTATAATCCCTTCCTTCTGTACCAATCTCCTTAGCTGGGTTATACCCTTGCTTCCATAGCAAGGCTGAAAGTTTTCCAATTCTTTATGCTCTGCTTCCCTTTTAATTATAAACTCCAGCTTTACAGTCATGTGTTTTCTTCCATAGATTAATGGAAAGGGGTAGGTGAGTGGGTGCCAGATATGTTTTGTTTTTCTGTTAGGTCACTGTTATGGACTAAATTCCCCCAGAATTCATATGGTGCAGCCATAAACCCCAGTTGGACTGTATTTGGAGACAGGGCTATAAAGACACAATTCATGTTAAATGCAGTGAGAAGGGTGGGGCTTTGATATGATGGGATTAACGTTCTTACAAGAAAATGAAGAGGGATAGCTCTCTTTCCACATCTGAGGACACATGTGCAATTAACCTCACCTCTAACTTCAGGCCATATACAAAAATTAACTTGAAATGGATCATATACCTAATATATAAGCTAAATATAAGAGCTAAAACTATAAAACTCCTAGAAGAAAACATGGGAGAAAATCTTAGTGAGTGTGAGTTTTGCAAATATTTCTTAAATAGGACATAAAATGCATGAACTATAAAAGGAAAAAAAAGTTGAACTTCCTTAAGACAAACTTTTTAAGAGATACTATGAGAAATATTAAAACACAAGCCAAAGTCTGGGCAAAATACTTGCAAAACATATATTTGACAAAGGATTTTTAACTAGAATGAAAAGAAAACTTACAACTCAAATGATGAGAGGACTGAAAATGCTATAAAAATGGGCAAAATATTTGAACTGACACTTCACCAAAGATTACATAAAAATGACAAGTACATAAAAAAATGGTCAACATCATTAGCCATTAGGAAAATGCAAATAAAAACATAATGTTATACCAATTGCACACCCACTAGAATGGCTAGTATTGTGTTGTTGAGGATGTTCAAATGTTGTTGAGGATGTTGTTGAAGCAAAGGGAACTCTCATACACTGTGCTTAAAAAGTAAAATAGTATGACCATTTTCAAAACAGTTTGGCATTTTTAAAGAAGTTAAGCATCCTTCTGCTTATAAGACCTAACCATTTCACTTCTAGGTGTTTATCTGATAGGGAAAAAAGGCATATGCTTACAAAAAGACTCATATGCCAATTTTCATAGCAACTTTAATAGTAATAGCCCCAAAGTGGAAAAACCCAAATATTTATCAGTAGGTGAATGAGTAAACAAAATAGATGTACACAACAACATGGATGAATATAAAAATAGTTAATGCTAAGTGAAAGAAACCAGTAAAAAAAAGTACATATTGTGTGATTTCATTCACATGAAATTCTAGAAAACACAAACTTACCTATAGTTACAGGAAGTACATCAGTGTTTTCCTGGCAATGATGTGAAGATAGGGTTAAAAGAGGGATTATCAAGGGACATGATGGGTATGTTTTTTACCTTGATTGTGGCAATTTCTTTCACAAGTACACACAGTTCCAAAACTCATCACTTTAGGCTTCTGGTCAAGGTGGCAGAATAGACAGTCCCCAGAGTCACTCTCTCCCACAAACCAACCAATTACAACTATAAAAAAGCAACAACAGCCAAGCTGGGACTGCTAGAGCTCAGGGGAAGAGGAGGAGAGACCTATGGAGTACATGAAAGTGGGAGAAGCCACGATGAGAGAAAGAAAAAAAATGCTCTGACCATTTCATGCCGTAGCTACTGTAAGGCTGGAGCTGCTGAGCACACGGAACAGGAGCTGGCAAAAGCTGCAGCTGTGCCCTTTGGATGAAGTTGCTTGGAGGTGGCAGGGGAGAAGAGATCTTTGGTGGCCCCTAAGCCAGCAAGACCACTAATAGAGATCCCGTGGACCCACATAGGAGCAAGGAGCCACAACAACTGAAAAAAAGGAGCCACTCAGAGGCCAGTGAGTCATTGCAAGGGACCAGTGCATGGTCTGTCCCATGGGAAGTATTTGCAGCACAGGTGGGGGGGGATGGGCCCTCCAGGAGAACACTTGTGCACAGCAAGGACAGCTGATCTGCCCCCAATCAGCATAGGACCACTCAGAGGGGACTGGTCAGGAATATAGACTTGCATGGGGTGCAGTTTGATGAAAAGACTCAGGCCCAGATCAGAGTTTCTACACAACTGGGTCTCCGAGTTTCTGGCACTGGGTCTCTGGAGAGCTGGTAATACCTATAGAGCCAACCATTAAAACCTGAGTTGCACAAAAAGCCTTCCCTAGGGAATCAGCAGCAAAGCAGCAATTTAACTAAACCACACGGCTCAAGTACTGGTCCCCACAGGAAGCTCCCCCACTTTAGAAGTAAGCAAAGGACAAAAAATTAGTTCTAGCCCAGGTGCACTGCCAGTGCCTCAGGGTCCACCCAGGAACACGAGGTATGGATCGGGACCAAATCCCCCTCACAACCAGGCACACCATCAGTGCCAAGGAGCATGCCAAAAACATCACCTCCATGTGGGTGGCCCACCACAGCCACCACAATAACCATGGCTGCCGTGAAAGTGGCTAGACACCACAACCACCACACAGATGGTCCACCAGCCACTGGAGTGCATTGACACAAGGAGGGTCACCAGCAGAGACTGAAGAAAAGATGTTTTTCTCCACAAAGCCCATTCCAGAGTGACAGAAGAAGTATCTGCTCTATGATAATACTGGGGGAACTGAACACACCTCTCAGCATTGGACAGATCATCTAGGCAACAAATCAACAGAGTAACTATTACTCTTTCAGAAAGAGAGAAGAAATCTAGGGCTATCAGAGGTGGGAGTGGGGAGAGAGAGGGGGATAGGGAGATATTGGACAACAGGCATAAAGAATAAGTATGATTTGTGATGATATATATGCTAGTAATATTGATTTGATCAACATACATCAACATTGAAGCCCCAAAATATGTACAATTATGATTCGATAAAAAATTTTTAAAAACTCATCAATTTAAATGTATATTGTTTATTCTAGGTCAATTATTTCTTTAAAAAGGGAATACTAAAGGGTGTTTTTAAAGTAGAAGGAAAATGATACCACAAATAAATTCTTGGATGCAGAAAAAAATAAAGATCAACAGAAAGAGTAAAGATGTGAACTTGAAGGGAAAGACGGGAACCTGGAGCCTCTCAGGTCGCTCATGGAGATGGACATCCTGCGCTGGAAGTCCTGCCCCACCTGCATTCACGAGCTTGTCTGACTCAGGGCTTAGGATCCCGGAGTCTCTGAGGCTGCTCATGGAGACGGGATGGCCTGGGCCGAAATTCCTGCCCCATCAGCCCTCACCAGCTTGTCTGGCTTGGGGCTTGGGAACCCATGTCTCTCAGGTCGCTCACGGAGATGGACAGCCTGCGCTGGAAGTCCTGCCCTGCCTGCATTCGCCAGCTTGTCTGACTCACGGCTTAGGATCCCAGAGTTTCTGAGGCTGCTCACAGAGACAGGATGGCCTGGGCCAAAATTCCCACCCCATCAGCCTTCACTGGCTCATCTGGCTCAGGGCTTGGGAACCCATGCCTCTCAGATCACTCACAGAGACAGGACAGCCTGTGTTGGAATTCCCACTCCAGCCCTGCCTGCCTTCTCTGGCTGACAGACTTGGGGCATGTGATCCCAAAAGCTCTAAAATCTCTCTATGAAATGGGGAGCAACCTGAACTGGGGTCCCACAGCAGGTGGCTCCTGTCCATTTCATCACCAATTTTTGGTCCTCCATCGCTGCTCCTCAAAAGCTGCAAATTGGTCACTCTGTGGGAGAAAGCAACACCTGGAACCAACTACTCCACCATCTTGACCCCTCCCCTAAAATTTTAATTGTGGTAAAATACACATAACATAAAATTTGCCATCTCAACCATTTTAAGTTTACAGTTCAGTGGTATTAAGTACGTTTCCATCATTGTGCAACCATCACTGCCATCCATCTCCAGAACTCATTTCTTCTTGCAAAACTGAAACTCTGTATCCATTAAACCATAACTTTCCATTCCCCTCTCACCCAGTCCCAGGCAACCACCATTCTACTGTTTGTCTTTACAAATTTGACTACTGTAGGTACCTCATATAAGTGGAATCAAACAGTATTTGTCTTTTGTGTCTGGCTTATTTCACTTAGCATAATATTCACAAGGTTCATCAGTGTTGCAGCATGTACATTTAAGCCTGAATAATATTCCATTGTATGTTGTGGGGAAAATAGGATAATTTATTCAGGCTCCCTTGGCTCAGGTCTGGCTGGGGTCAAGCAGCACATTTCTTGTAAACAAGTTGTGTGGGTGGAGTTAGTGCACATGTGCACCAATGTATCTTTTTCGTTTCATTGCTATTGTGTGTTCTTCAGTTTGTGAAGCAGGCTGGCTGGCGCAGAGCTCACATCTAAAAATAGAGCATGTTTACTCTGCTGGCAGCTGTTCAGTTTGTCAGTGGACTTTGCAAGTAGCAGTTGAGTTTCTGAGTTTCTCTGTGGACTACATGGCTCATAGTGTTGTGTGTGCTGAATAAAGACTATTCCTTCTTCAACCAAGGCTCCAAGGACCTTTTTGCCAGTTACCTAGCTCATAGACCTGCGTGTGAAAGGTTTGTGAATGGGCTTGAGGGGTCTGTGAACTCCAGACCTCAGCTCTAGCTCTGCATATGTATATACCAAATTTTATTTAGCCATTCATCCACTGACTGACAACTGAGTTGGTTCCACATTTTGACTATTGTGAATAATGCTGCTAAAGATGTGGTGTGCAAATAACTCTTTAAGTCCTGTTTTCAGTTCTTTTGGGTGTATTCCCAGTTGTAGAATGGATGGATCATCATTATAGATATTTAGTGTTTGCAACATGATTTGTTAAAGAGACTGTCCTTTCCCCACTGAATTGTCTTGGCACCCTTTTCAAAAATCATTTGATCATATATATGATGGTTTATTTCCATGCTCTCTGTTGTATCCCATTGGTCTATGTGTCTATTCTTATGCCAGTACCACACTGTATTGATTACAATTGTTTTGTAGTAAATATTCAAATCAGGTAGTGTAAGATGTCCAATATTATTCTTTTTCAATATTGTTTTGGCTTTTGGGGATCCCTTAAGGTTCCATGTGAATTTTAGGATGGATTTTGATATATCTGCAAAAAAACGCCATTGGAATTTTGATAGTGATTGCATTTAATCTGTAGGATGCTTTGGGCAATATTGACATCCTAACAATAAGAAATCATCCAATCCATGAACACTAAATTTCTTTCCATTTATTTGTGTCTTTAATTTCTTTCAGCAATGTCTTGTAGTTTTCAGTGCACAGGTGTTTCACATCTTTTGTCAGAATTACTCTCAAGCATTTTATACTTAAAAATTCTATTATAAATGTTTTTTAAATTTTCTAAAATTTCTTTTTGTTTATTGAGGTGCATGAAAATAAAACTGGTTACTTTTATCGATCTAGTATACTTCAACCTTCTAAGCTCACTAATTAGTTCTAGGGTTTTGTTTGTTTTATTTTGTTTTTTTGTAGAATACATGAATTTTTTACATAGAAGATCATGTCGTCTGCAAATAAAAATAGTTTTACTTTTTCCTCTACAAACTGGATACCTTTTATTTTATTTTATTTTATTTTTGCCTTATTGCACTGACTAGAACTTCCAGTATATATGTATTAGTAAAAGCCATGGAATGAACATTTTTGTCTCATTCCCGATTTTAGGGAGAAAGATCTCAGTCTTTGAACATTACATATGATGTTTGTTGTAGGTTTTTGTAAATTACCTTTATCAAGTTAAGGAAGTATTTTTTTCTTTTTTTTATTCTCAGTTTACTGAGGGTTTTTTTTTTTTTTTTTTAAATCAGGACTAGGTGTTCAAATGCTTTTTCTATATCCAATGAGATAATCACAAAGATTTTTTGTTTGTATTTTGTTAATATGGTGAAATAGACTGAAGGATTTTCTAATGTTAAGTGATCCTTGCATTACTGGTGTAAAACCCACTTGGTTATGATGTCTTTTCTTTTTATATGTTGCAGGATTTGATTTGGTAAAATTTTCAAAATATTTGTGTTTTTGCTCATGATGGATAATGAACGTGTAGTTTTCTCTTCTTCAGATGTCTTCATCAGGTTTTGATATCAGAGTAACGCTGGCCTCATAGCATGACTTGAGAAGTATTTTCTTCTCTTTAATTTTCTGAAAGAACTTATGTAGAATTGGTATTTCTTCTTTAAATGTTTGGTATCATTTATCTGTAAAGCTGTCTGGACCTGGAGTTTTCTTTGTGATAAGGTTTTTAACTACAAATTCATTTTCTTTAATTGATACAGGGCTCTTCAGGTTATCTATTTCTTCTTGAGTGAACTTTGGTAGTTTGTGTCTTTCTGTGAATTTGTCCATTTCATCTAAGTTGTCTAACATATTGGCATTTAGTTGTATTCTCTTATTTTCCATTGGCTATCTGTAAAATCTGTAGTGATTTCACCTTTTTATTCTTGATACTGGTGATGTGTGCCTTTTCTCCTTTCTTCCTTATCATTCTCTTCAGAGGCTTTCCAATATTATTATCTTCTGAAAGAATACACTTTTGATTTTCTTTATTTTTCCTTTGTTTTTCTGCTTTCTATTTCACTGGATTTTAGGTTGATATTTATTTTTTCCTTCCTTTTAGTTAATTTATTTTATTATTTTTCTAGTTTTTTTAAGTGTACTCTAGGTCATTGACTTGAGATATTTCTTCTCTTAAAATACAGACTTTTAGTGCCATAGTTCCCTCTAAAAGCTGCTTTTGTGACATTCCATTAATCTTCTATATTGTTTTTACATTTGAATTAAGTCCAAAATATTTTCTAATTTCCCTTTAGATAGTGTATGAGTACTTGGATAATACAGCCATTTTGCAATAGTGCAACTTTAAGTACAGTATTCATCTGCCATAACAAAAATACCACAGACTGTGTGGCTTAACCACCAGAAATGTATTTTTTTCACAGTTCTGGAGGCTGGAAGGTCCAAGATCAAGGTCTAAAAGGGTTTGGACTCTGGTAAGATTTCTCTTCCTGACTTGCAGACAGTTGCAGAAGTCTGTGTACTCACATGGGTGGAGAGAGACAGAATCAGCTCTCTGGTGTCTCTGCCTATAAAGATACTAATTCTATCTGTTCTGGGACCCACGCTTACGACCTCATTTATCTTAATTACCTCAACAAAGCCCCTATCTCTAAATAAAGTCACATTGGAAGTTGAGTCTTCAACATATGAGTTTGGGGGAACACAAACATTTAGTCTATGACAAGTACATATTACTAACTCTTCATAGTTCTTGCAGATTTATGACTCTACATTGCAACAACAGGTGGTGAAAATTATCAAAGAAAACTACTTTTAAAAAGGCATCATTCAGGGGCCGGCCCGGTGGCGCACTGCTACAGTGCGCCACTTGGGAAGCGCGACAGCGCTCCCGCCGAGGGTTCGGATCCCACATACAGACCGGCCGCTCACTGGCTGAGCAAGGAGCGGGGACAACACCAAGGGTTGCGATCCCGTTGCCGGTCCCGGTCCGGTACGGGCGCGACACTGAGGGTTGCGATCCGTTGCCGGTCATGAAAAAAAGATAAAAAGGCATCATTCAGATATAGCTTAATGTGACCAACTCCACATCTAAGTTTAGATGTGTAGTATGACTTGTATATATCCAGAGTAAGCCATATCCAATATATTACATGATCAATTTTCTAAAATAAGATTTTGGGACAATATTATCAAGATCAGGTAAAAAAAATTATGAAAGATTGAAATTCTTATTACTATCCATGGGTATTCTCTTGATAGTAGGGGATAGCCTTTTAGAAATAACTTACAAAGAAAAAGGAAAAAGAAAGAAAAAATCTCTTGTATAAGAATTTTAATACACGTTCTACAATATATGTAATTTGCCACCAATCACCATTTGTATACACTACTTCTAACTTACTCGACCATTTACATCAATATCTGCTTCCCTGATCATCTAGTCAATCACTAACCTCTTTATCTAATACCTCCTATCATCAGGTTGTGAGGCTCTCTGGCACTGATATAGCCATTGCTATTCTTTTCAAACACTCAGAATGCTTCTCTAATTTTCCCTTCATTGTCTGTGTTTTCGTTTTTCTTGCCATCATTGTCAGAAACTTCAGATAATCAATTGTGACATTACCATCAGTAAAATACAATTAATATTTTGCATCAAACTCACTACTGTTTTTGATTGTTTTCTTGCTACAGACCCATCATCTTCCTTGTCAAATAGAGAAAAATCTTTGAATTCTGCAACCTGCTCTTCAATCCAATTTATCAATTTTTCCTTTTTCGGATCATGCTTTTGTTGTTAGATCTAAGAAGATTTTATCTAGCCTACATCCCAAAGATTTTCTCCCATTTTTTCCTGTTTTATTGTTTTACGTTTAACTTATGATCCAATTGGAGTTCATTATTGTATACAATGTGAGGTTTAGACTTAGTTTTTCTTTTGCCTACAGATGTCCAGTTACTCCAGAACAATTTGTTGAGAAGGCTACTGTTCTCGATCACATTGCTTTTTCCCCTCTGTCAAAAATTATTTAAGCATATCTGTGTGAGTTTGTTTCTGGCTGTCTATTTTGTTCCCTTGATGCATAATGTCTTGATGACTGTCAATATATAGTAAGCCTCAATATCTGGTAGTGTTATTTCTCCCACCTTATTCTTCATTGTCAAGATCATTTTATAGCATTACTACCTGGTAGTGTGATTCCTCCCACTTTATTTTTCATTGTCAAGATTGTTTTAAGTATTCTAGAACATTTGTCTTTCCATATAAATTCTACATAATCTTGTTTAAATATACAGAAAACTTGCTGTGATTTTTATAAAAGATTGCATTAAACCTGTACACCAATTTAGTGAAAATTGACATCTTACTATGTTGAGTCTTCAAATCAATGGAAATGGTTTGTTGCTCTCTTTATTTCAACAACATTTTACAATTTTCTTTTTAAAGATCCTATACATGCTTTGTTAAGAGTATATCTAAGTATTTTTATTTCTTTGGGGTAATTGAAAGTGATATGTTTTTATTTCAGTTTCCACACGTTCATTATTAGTATATAGAAATATGATTGATTTTTATGTGTTTTGGTGTTTATCCTGTGACCTTGATGAGCTCATTTAATAGTTCTAGGCCTTTTTTTTTTTTTTTTTTTTGGTATAGTAAGCCTTTTAAATTATTTTATTTTATTTTATTTTGTTTTATTTTATTTTATTTTATTTTATTTTTGTCTCTTTTGTCTTTTTTCCATGTCCGGCAACGGATTGCAACCCTCAGTGTTGCCCCCGTACCGGACCGGGGACCGGCAACGGGATTGCAAACCTCGGTGTTGCTCCCGCGCCTCGCTCAGCCAGTGAGCGGGAACCGGTCTGTACGTCTGTACGTGGGATCCGAACCCTCGGGCGGGAGCGCCGCCGCGCTTCCCAAGCGGCGCACTATCCAGTGCGCCACCGGGCCGGCCCCTAAATTATTTTATTTTTAATTGACATAATTGTGTATATGTATGGACTACAATGTGATATTTTGATATTTGTATGCATTGCGAAATGATTACTTCAAGCTAATTAGCATATTCATCACCTCACCTACATATCATTTTTTTTTCCTGGTGAGGATATTTAAAATCTACTCTTTTTATCAATTTTGAGATATATTTTATTATGAGCTATAGTCATCATGTTGTGCAATAGATCACTAAAGCTTATTCCTTCTGTCTAACTGAAAGATTGTGCCCTTTGATTAACATCTCCCCTTTCTCAATCCCTTCTCCCCCCAGGCATAGGTAACCACCAGTTTACTCTCTAGCTCTATGAGTTTGACTTTTTTTTTTTTTTTTTGAGACCAGCCACACTGCGCTCAGCCAGTGAGCACTGTGAGCGCACCGGACATCCCTATATAGGATCCAAACCTGCTGTGGGAGCACTGCTGCGCTCCCAGTGCTGCACTCTCCCGAGTGTGCCACGGGCTCGGCCGGAGTTTGACTTTTTAAGATACCACATGTATTAGTCCATTTCTGTTGCTTATGACAAAATACCTGGAACTGGGTAATTTGTAAGAAAATGAAATTTATTGCTTACAGTTTCAGAGGCCAGGAAGTCCAAGGAACACTTATGGTGAGGGCTTTCTTTGGTGGTGACTTCAGTGACACATGGCATCACATAGTAATATGGCAGAGGCAGAGAGAGAGCACTAACTCCTCATTCCTTCTCCTTTTAAAGCCATCAGAACTGTGCCCATGTGTGGGGAAAATAGAAAAATGTAGTCAGGCTCCCTTGACATTACTTGTAAACAAGTTGTGTGTGGGTGGAGTTAGTGGCATGTGCACCAATGTATCTTTCTAGTTTATTGCTATTGTGTGTTCTTGAGTTTGTGAAGCAAGCTGGTGGCAGAGCTCACGTCTAAAAATAGAGCATGTTTACTTTGCTGGCAGCTGCTCAGTTTCAGTTTTTCTTTGGACTTTGCCGGTCGCAGTTGAGTTCTGAGTTTCTCTTGGTACTGCCTAGCTTCTAGATGTGTGTGTGTTGAATAAAGACTATTCCTACTTCAACCAAGGCTCCAAGGACCTTTTTGCCAGTTACCTAGCTCATAGACCTGCATGTGAAGGGTTTGTGAATGGGCTCAAGGGTTCTGTGAGCTCCAGACCCCAGCTCTAGCTCTACACCATGACCACTATGAAACCATTAACTTATTAATCCATTTACTAGAACATGGTCCTCACAATCTAATCACCTCTTCAGGGCCCCACCTTTCAATTACCATAATAGGATAATTGCAGCCAGCATTGCAATATCATATGGCAAGAGGAAGCAAGGGATTGGGGAGGTGCCAGGGTCCTTTAAACAACTGGCTTTCACTGGAACAGAGGGAGAACTTACTCACTATCACCCCACCCCACCCCACCCCACCCCCGGGTATTAATCTATTTGTGAGAGATCCACCCAAACAGCTCTCAACACTGTCACATTGAGGATCAGATTTCAACATGAGCTTTGGGGGAACAATATACCCAAAGTCTATCATATGGTACATGTCTTTTTGTGCCTGTCTTATTTCACTTAACATAATGTCTTCCAAGTTCATCCATGTTGTCACAGATGACAGAATTTCCTTCTTTTTAAAGGCTGTATAGTCTTCCATTGTGTATATATACCATATTTTCTTTATCCATTTATTCATTAATGGACACTTACATTGCTTCATATCTTGTCTATTGTGAATAATGCTGCAATGAACACGCTAGTGCATGTATCTCTTAGACATAATGATTTCAATTTTTTGTATATATACATAGTACTGAGGTTGCTGGATCATATGGTAGTTCTATTTTTAATTTCTTGAGGAACCTTCCTACGGTTTTCTATAGTGGCTGTACTAATTTACAATCCCACCAAATAGTGGCAACAAGGGTTGCCTTTTCTCCACATCCTCACTGGCACTCGTTATCTTTTGTCTTTTTGACAATGGCAGTCCTAGTGGGTTTGAGGTGATATCTCATTGTGGTTGTAATTTGCATTTCCCTGATGATTAGTGATGTTGAACATTTTTTCATTTATCTATTGGCCATTCATATGTCTTTTTTAAGAAAAGTCTGTTCAGGGCCAGCCTGGTGGCGCACTGCTGCAGTGTGCCGCTTGGGAGCATGGTGGCGCTCCCGCCGGGGGTTCGGATCCCACATACGGACTGGTTCCCACTCACTGGCTGAGCGAGGTGCGGGTGCAGCGCCAAGGGTTGTGATCCCGTTGCCGGTCCCGGTCCGGTACGGGCGTGACACTGAGGGTTGCGATCCGTTGCCGGACACGAAAAAAGACAAAAAAAAAAAAAAAAGAAAGAAAGAAAAGTCTGTTCAGGTCCTTTTCCCATTCTTTAATTAGGTTGTTTACTTGCTATTGAGTTGTGTGAGCTGCTATACATTTTGGGTATTAACCCCTTATCACATATATGGCTTGCAAAATTGTCTCCCAGTCCATGGGTTGTCTCTTCACTCTGTTAATTGGTTCCTTTGCTGTGTAGATGCTTTTTAGTTTTATGTATTCTCACTTGTCTATTTTGCTTTTGTTGCCTATGCTTCTGGGGTCATATCTAAGAAACCATTGCCCATACCAGAGTCATGGAGCTTATCCCCCCCTTTTTTTTCTAATAATTTTACAGTTTGAGGTCTTACATTTAAGCTTAAATTCATCTTGAGTTTGTTTTTGCAGGTGGTGTGAGATAAGGGTTCAATTTCATTCAGTTTTCCAAAACCATTTACTAAACAGACTGTCCTTCCCCCATTGTATGTTCTTGTCATCTTTGTTGAAAATCAGTTGACAATAAATGTATGCATTTATTTCTAGGCTCTCTATCCTTTTCCCTTGGTCTATGTGTCTGTTTTCATGCCAGTACCATGGATTTTGATTACTGTAGCTTGTAAAGATTTTGAAATAAAGCTAATGTGATGCCTCCAGCTTTGTTGTTCTGGCTCAAGATTGCATTGGCTATTTGGGGTCTTTCGTGGTCCCAATTTACAATTTTAGAATTTTTTTAGAATTCTAGAATTTTAGAATTTTTTTTATGTCTGTGAAAAATGACATTGGAATTTTGATAAGAATTGCATTGAATCTATAGATCACTTTGGGTAGTATAGACATTTTAACAGTATTAATTCTTCCAATTCATCTACTTTCTGTCTACTAATGTTATCTTCAATATCTCTCATCAATGTTGCATGGTTTTCACTACACAGGTCTTACACATCTTGGCTAAATTTACTCCTATTATTTTACTTTCAATATTATTGTAAATGGGATTGTTTTCTTAATTTCTTTTTGGGTAGTTTGTTGTTAGTGTATAGAAATACTACTGATTTTTGTACGTTGATTTTGTATCCTGCAACTTAACTGAATTCATTTTTAACTTCTAACAGGTTTTTTTGGTGGAGTTTTTAGGATTTTCTATATATGAAATCATGTTGTCAGCACACAGAAATAATTTCACTTTTCCTTTCCTTTCCAATATGGATATATTTTATTTCTTTTTCTTGCCTAATCGCTGACAGGACTTCCAGTACCATGTTGAATAGAAATGGAGAGAGACAGCATGCTTGACTTGCTCCTAATCTTAGATGAAAAGCTTTCACTCTTTCAGCCTTGAGTATGGGCTTGTCCTATAGTTTTTATTTTGTTGAGGCTTATTCCTCCCAGACCCAATGTGTTCAGAGTTTTTATAATGAAAGGATGTTCAATTTTGTCAAATGCTTTTCTGCATCTGTTGAGATGATCATGTGGTTTTTGTCCTTCATTCTCTTATTACGGTGTATCACATTTATTGATCTGCATATGTTGAACTATCCTTACATCCCAGGAATAAATCCCACTTGGTCATGATGGATGATCCTTTTAATATACTGTTGAATTCTGTTTGCTAGAATTTTTTTGAGGGTTTTTGCTTCTATGTTACCACAAACATTGGCCTGTAATTTTTTTTTTTTTTTCTTCTTTTAGCTTCCTTATCTGGTTTGGGGAGCAGGGAAATGCTGGCCTCAGAAAATGAGTATGGAGGTGTCCCTTCTTTTCAGAGTTTTGGAAGAGTTTTTCCACCTGCACACCCTCACCTCGTGTCCTCCCCCCCCCCCCCACAAAGTTCCTGGTAATCCTTCTTACTCCTATTAAAAAAAAACCTTTTTCTGTTTGATTTTGAGATGCCTGCAGATTTCTCAGATTGGAGCGTTCTTGCTATTGCAAGTCTTTCTGAATAAAGTCTCTCTTCTCCTTATCTAAGCCCAGATTTGTTTTTATTTGACCTGAGAAATAAAATCGCTAAATGTAAAATTGCTGCTTATTTAATTATATGCCCAAAATTACACACATGAAACAGTTTAACATGGATTTTTCAAAAAATCTATAGGTCAACAGGTTAACAATTTTAGTATTCTCTTTCTGCAGCAAAGGTTTTGTATCTCTGGTTCATTTTTTCTTTAATCATGTGTTTTTTTTTTTCCCTCTTTCTGATATCTAACCTCCTCTTCATCTCACCCTCTTCTCCTTTCCCCTTTTTTTCAGTGTCCCTTTTCTGTCTCAGTCTCTCTCCGTCTCCTGTGCTCTGTCTCTTAGTTTCCCGCCTCTGTTCCTGTCTCCCATTTCTCCTATATAAGCCTCTCCTTTGCCTCCATGATCCCCGTTTTCTCTTCGTCTCTGATTCTCTGCTTCTCGTTGTTCCTCATTCTCCTCTTCCCTGTCAGTTTCTCTCTTTTTCCTTAGTCGGCCGCTGCACCTAATTACTGCAGTTGCAATTTCCCCTAGAAGAATTTCTTATCATTGTTATTAGCATAATTAGAATTCATTATTATTGTTTGTCCCCTCTCCGCCCCCCAGACTTTGGCCCCTTTCTCCGCAATGGACTCTCCCAGGAGCGGGCCACACCACACCAAGTCTTCTTCTCCTCTCAGCCGGTCGAATCTCCCGGTATATAGGGCTGTGCCATTTACAAACAGGTTTGTGTAGAATCGCTTACAAAAATATTGTATCATTCCAAATTCTTCCTCTTTCACAAAATTCATCCTTCCAATAGAGAACGATGTCATTAGTTTCATTCCTTGTCCAATCACCCTGTAAGATCTCTCTGCAAAAGTTTGCAGCTCACTGGTTTGTATCGTAGTCCTCCCCTTCCTTCTCTGCCTCGGTGGTACATCCCAATCTCAACTCGGGACAAGTCGAATCCCTCCGCTTGTACGGAACCGACTGGGCTCTTAAGATGGCGGCTCCCATACAGAAACTGCGCATGGGAGCAGCCATATTGCCTCCTGAACAAAGCCGCCGAAGACGCGGAATGGCAAACCCGCCCTGCACCGCACAGCGCAAGCTCGGGGGTCCGCGCTTTCCTCAGACAGGAAGCGGGAGAGTTCGCCAATATGGATGTGACAGCTGTCCCCATCAAGCAGTGATGGGCGTTTCGGGACCATGGAGTCGAGCTAGGGGTCAGAAGGGAGATATGTGCGGTGATGGGTGAGTCTGTGGGATTGGTAATGGGAGGGAAGGGGACCGTGAGGGTCAGTGACATGAGGTCTATGAAGTCACTGGTTGGGTAGGTATGTGTGATTAGTGTTGGGTTTATTTGGGAGTCAGGGATGGAGTGAGCTATGTGGTTAGTAACTGGGAAATGATGAAGTGATGGGATGTCTATGGGGTCAGGAATGGCGTGTAGGTGGACTACTGGTGGGGATAACTGGGGTCAGTGATTTAGGAGGCTCTGAAGAATCAGTGATGGGGGCAGTGGACTAAATAATGGGTAGTTCATGTAGCCAGCGATGTGATGGACTTTCAGTAGGGTATGTGCTTGCTAGGACCAAGGATTTAGAGATTGGAGGGGACATTAATGGAGTCAGGGCGTCATGTTGGTCAGCCGCAATTTACTGGGAAAACCTTTTGCTTTAAGTTTTCACAGGTCATAGGCAACCGTTGAGTTCTTAATGATCAAGCTTCTTCTCACCTCTTTTCTCAGTCCACCATTGCCCCCTTAGCTTCGTGCTCCCCTCAAAAGTGATCATTTTTAAACAATATCAAACAAATCAAAAGGGATAGGATTATTATGAAAAGTATGATATCAGCCCTTCTCTTTCTGAGTTCATTGAAATCGTGTTATATTTTATTCCAGAAACATTATTGAGCATCTGCTGAGTGTCCAGAGATGACTATGACCATTTCTCTTGTTTCCTTCCAGATCTGTTTTGATAAAGTATGGGATACCCCATATAAAACAGTCTTCCTGTCATGGGAGCCCCCACTTCCTCTGAACCAGTTCAGCGCTGTCTGTCTTACTCTTCCTGGGACTGAGAAAACTTTATCAGGTGTGTGGCTTCCTGCATTGTTGTATATTCCCTTTTACCAGTGGTTCCAATCGATCACCATTTTTGTATGTAGAAAACAGCACTGTTTGAAAATTAGCAATAAAAATTTAAACAGAAAACTTCTTAAAATTAACATTTTAGTACGTGAATACTCATTTGGCTGGAGAGTTTGCTGAGTTGGGGGGGAGGGATATTAGAGAGCTCTTAGGAGATTATTGGAATTCAGCTGCTGGTTCTTTCTGGGGAATGAGGGAATGCATTCCTCAGTCTTCTGCTTGATCATTCCCATTCTTATTGCCAGGAAACTCCATCCACAGTTAAAGCTTTATATTTATATATCGATCTACGATTATTATCTTATAATAATGTTCTACAAATAGAATTGCTGATTCCCAGTGGAAACAAGTTGTTAGTGAATCAACTGGAAACATATCTTCACATCTATCCAATTAAAAAACTTTGTCCAAGGTCTGTGTGATCATATTATAGGCATAAGAAGTGTAAACGTTCGTGCCTTCTCCACATGGTGTTTGCTAACACTTCTGAACAGCTTAAACAACCTTTTCCCATAGGGTGGCCCATTATCCACCTGACTTCTGATGGTTGTTTCTAGACTGGCAAGTGTAGAAGGTGTAGTCTGGGTTTGGGCTGTGAATACTTGATTCTGATCACTAGTTTTACTTTTTCAGGTATCTGCCCTTTTGGAAGAGAGCAGGAAATGATGAAGTCCCAGGTAAGTTAGTCTTTTAAAAAATTTCCCCCTTGGTTTTCCATACAATGAAATGGAAAGTACATATAGCTAAAATTGGAATAGGGAAAAGATAGCAAAAGTAAAGATCAAGATCTAGAAAGAGTTACTTGGTAGTGTGTAGAAAACCTTGCTTGAAACTGTTTTTATAAATTGATGTACCAATTTTTCTGATCTTTCTTGCAGATATCATGAGTTATATGATTAGTATTCCCCTAAAGAGAAAGCAAATAAATTTCCCATGGGACGAAAATATTTCTCACCATGTAAGACTAAAAATAACTTCCTTTTTAGGCCTTTCTCTAGGTGATGGAGTGCACGGCATTCTCACCTACATTACTTCGGTAAATGCAGTAGTAGATTTCTTATGGTTGTTTCTTAAAGTTATCTTTTTTAGTGGGAAGGTATCAAAATGTCTTGGCCAAACTCCTTAAACTTTATTCTTTAGAGCGGTGGTTGGCAAACTGTTACCCATGGGCCAAATCCAGTTCTCCAACTGTTTTTATAAACAAAGTTTTATTGGAGCACAGCCATGCCATCATTTGTTTACATATTGTCTATGGCTGTTTTTGAGCTACAATGGCAGAGTTGAGTGGTTACAACACAGATCGTATGACTTGCAATGCTAAAAATGCAGTTTAACAAAAAAGTTTATTTACCCCTGCCTTGGAGGAGCAAATTGATTACATAGGTTTCCTGTAATCCAGCTTTATCCAGAGATAAAATCTAGATAATTTAGAAGGATAGGCATATTTCAAATGGTCTTGAAAAATATATATTTCTTTCAAAAAGAAGTTCTTAAATTGTATTTACCTGGGAAAGCTTTGGAGGGCAAAGTTCCCTAATGCTCATATCCTTTGCTATGGTTTCTGAATTTGTAGGATTACTGTCCAATTCAAGGCTGTTCCTTCTCTGCTCTTCCATTTTTATTTATTTATTTATTTATTTTTAGATCAATATAAAAAAATTGTTTTTCTATGCATTTGCCATGAACAATCCAAAAATAAAATTAAGAAAACAATTTGCAATATTATGAAAAACAGTAAAATATTTAGGAATAAATTTAACAAAAGATGTGCAAAATTTGTACTATGAAAGCTATAAAACATTGTTGAAAGAAATGAAAGAAGACCTATAAAGTTGGAAAAACATTCCATGTTCAGGGATTGGAAGACTTAATATTGTTAAATGACAATATTCCCCAAATTGATCTACAAATACAACACGATCCCTATCATAATCCCAGCTGGCTTCTTTGTAGAAATTGTCAAACCGATTCTAAAATTCACATGTAATTTCAAGAGTTCCGGAATAGCCAAAACAGTCTTGAAGAACATAGACATATAGACCAATGGAATAGAACTGAGAATCTAGAAATAAACCCATGCATCTGCGGTCAGCTGACTTTTGACGAGGGTGCCAAGACCATTCAATAAGGAAAGAATAGTCTTTTCAACAAATGATGCTCCATAGCCATATGGAAAAGAATGAAGATGGACCCTTAACTGCTCTTCCATTTCTAAAAGTCTGTACTTTTTTTCTCTCTGCCGACATTTGCTACATGCATGGTAGCATGGTATAAACATTTAAAACTGTATAAAAAGTTGAAAATTAAAAATGAGAAGAGACCTTTTAACTTAAACTCTCCTCCTTTTGAGATAATCAGTGTTAACAACTTGTTTCTAACCTTTCAAACCCTTTTTGTTATGAGTATAACTGCCATTAAGTGTGTATGTGTGAAAGTACAAGTGTGTGAGAATGTGTCTTATTTTCTTGTCCTGTTTTGTTTTGGGAGGGTTTTTTGGAAAAATAACGTTATAGTAAAGATTTTGTTCTGCAACCTGATTTTTAACTTACTGTCCAGTTCAAAGGTTTTTGAATATCTTCCCATGTCCGTGCATAGAATTCTCCTTTACTATTTTATCAAATGCATAATTTCCTTGTGGCCTGTTTGCCTGGGATCGTTTCCTCATCTGTTAAATGGAGATTATAATCCTCACAGGGTTGTTGTGAGAATTAAGTGACTAAAAACAATGCTTAGAACTATAACTGGGGCATGGTTTGTATTGTATGTGTTAGCTGTTATTACATCATCATTATCATTGTCAGATCTTGAAATCAGCTTTTACATTAGGAGTACTTATGTATATTTTATAATAGAGCTTAACAACTGAGTTCTATTGCAAAGGGTAGATTTTTTTTTTCTTGGATGTCAGTAGCTTTAGAGCTATGCTGTCCACTATAGTAGCTACCAGTCGCATGTGGTTATTGAGCACTTGAAATTGGCTAGTCTGAAGTGAGATGTGTTGTTAGTACATACTAGATTTTGAAGATATAGTTCTAGAAAACTCAATATGATACATGTTGAAATGATATTTTGAGTAATATATTAGAATAAATATATATTATTGAAAATAATTTTTTCAAAGTGGCTCCTAGAAAATTTAAAATTACCTATCTGGTTAGTTTTATATTTCTGTTACACAGCAATGCTGTAGACAATGGGAATGGATTTTTTTATTAGCTCAGTAAATCCAACTACAATGGCTAATTAACCAATTAAATGCTTGTTCTTTCAGGAAGAGGGCTTTATATTTTCCTATACCATCTAGAAATGAAGTCATCATTTTCACACATATCCTTCTTCCCTCTAATGCCTACCCCCTTCCATTTCCTTTATCTCTTTTATTTTATATTTTTGGCAGCTGACCAGTAAGGGGATCTGAGCCCTTGACCGTGGTGTTATAACACTGTGCTCTAACTAACCGAGCTAACCAGCTAGCTTCTTTCATCTCTTAATGGCATTTCCATTCTTACGGCCACACAAGCTATAAAACTGTTTGTAGATGACAAAAATACAATTTTCCACCAATTATGCGACAAAATTAACAAAATTTATACTCATTTAGTATATTGAAGCATTTGAGTATATTAATAATGCAAAATCAGAATGTCTGAATGACATCATCTATGAATTTTCCTATCAGAATGAATTTCCTCTATATTCCACATTTATTATCTTTCTCATGTTACTGTTTTTCAGATCAAAAGAATGTATTGACTAATGCATGAAAATTTTTAACTAAACATGAGTTTTAACTTATTCTCTATAATCTTCATTTGTTCCTTTTTAGCAAACATTTCTTGAGTATCCAATATATCTCACGTGCACTGGCTAGCTGCTGAATATCTTGAGAAGATTTAGGCATGGTTCTTTTCCATGGTTGTTTCCTGGGAGGCAGAGAAAAGTAGGGTAAAGAGATGTGGAAACCAACATTGACAGATAAAAGCTCTACAACAGACATGGGAGCAGGGTACTGTTATACCAGAGAATGGGGAGCAACCAGCTTTATAAGAAGTAGGGAATAGGATTAAAAGATTAGTGAACTTTGGATCATGAAGGAAATAGGATGAGGATAGGAAGTAGTATTTGTAAAAGAATAAAAGGGCAGAGTGATTTTAGGAAGGCTGAGAATTTAAGGAGAACTGAAGTGGAGAGTGCTTCGTGGAAAGAGATGAAAGGTGATAGTGAAGCAATAAAACACAAAAGATCATGTTTACAATTGTCAAGGAGGCAGTTTAGGCCACAGTAGTCAAGAACCCAGGCTATTGAGTCAGAAAAAATCTTGTAAACCTGAAAGTTAAATCACTGAGAGTTAATTCACTATGTAACCTTTCACCAGTACTTAAGCACTGTAATCCTCGGTTTTCTCGTATGTAAAATAGAAAATTATTAGGGTTGTCATGGACAGACTAAATGCTTAGCAGCTTGATGATGTTAGTATGGAACTTGGTGTGATATGAGAGAAAGCTCAAGATTGAGATGACTGAGATGAGACTGTGTGTGCAAGGAGGGAAACAAAGGAGGTTTTTATGCAGGGCAGTGTTGATGTTTGAAACACTATTTGTTTCCATTCTGAAAGCACTGTTTGATAGTAATGGAATATTTAGGGAAAAACCTGAAAAAGTTTAAAATAATACAAATTACTCTGTTATTAGATGAATTTCTGATATTTCAACTATTGTGAAAATAATAGTGACATAATTAAAATAATTTTCCTTTCAGAGACATTTTATAGCTTTACACTTACCCAAGTCATTTATTTTGATGCCATATCACTACTTTGTTGTGGTTTTCTTCATGAATGTTTCCTACACATTTCTTGTTGAGTCTGTTATTTGGGATTTTTAATTTTTTGTTGCTATTGTAACTGGTGTGTTTCATTATATTTCTAGCTGTTGGACATATAAAAGAGTGCTATTAGGTTTAGGAGAAGCTAAGATCTTTTTCATATGAAATGAGGGGATTGGGTTAATCTTCAAGAACACTGACATTCTGTGATTCTCTAAATGTAATTTTTCTCTTTTTTGATGTTGTACTTAAAAAGGCCTTCTCTGTTCTATACTTATAAATTAAAATTATTCTTTGTTTTATTTTATTACTTTTATGGTCTTTGGTACTTTTTAGAGTTTAAATTTTTGTTCCATCAAAACTTACTTATTTTGTTATTTAAGGTGTAAAATATGGTGTGTTAGTTTCCTTGGGCTGCCATAACAAAGTACCAGAAGCTAGGTGGCTTAAACAACAGAAATTTATTGTCTCACAGTTCTGGAGGCCAGAAGTCTGAAATCAAGGTGTCAACAGAGTTGTTTCCTTCTGAAGATTGTGAAGGAAGTGTCTGTTCCAGGCCTGTCTCCTGGGCCTATTGACATCTATCTTCTTCCTATGTCTCTTTACATCATTTTCCCTTTATGCGTGTCTGTCTCTGTGTTCAAATTTCTCCTCTCAATAAGTACATCAGTCATATTGGATTAGGGTCCACACTAACAATCTTATATAACTGATTATGTGATCTCATATAATCATATATTCAATGATCCTATTTCCAAGTAAAGTCACCTTCTCGGGTCCTAGGGGTTAAGACTTCAAGACATAAATTTGCAGGAGATACAATTCAATCCATAACATATGCTTCAACATTATTTTCCTCATGACTATCCAATTTTTTTAATACTATTCATTGAATACATCTTCCCACTTACTTGGGTGATGCCTTTATTATTTTTTAAATTATCATATGTATCAGGTAGGCATTTGATGGTTTACCTCTTCTGACGAGATTGGGCACATGCAGGGTGGGATGGCTGTAGATTGGTTTGCTTTTTCTATTTTCCTGATCTGTCTGGTTCTTCTTGCTAAAGACAGGATTTTACATTGTTTCTCCCTTAAAACTATTATGTAAAACTAGGTGTAGGTATAGTTTTGTATACTGTAGTAGAACTGGTGAGAATGATCACTTTAGATTGAACAGGAACGTACTGTTGCAGGGGTTAGTATCATTCAAGGATGTGGCTGTGGATTTCACCCAGGAGGAGTGGCAGCAACTGGACCCTGCTCAGAGGACCCTGTACAGGGATGTGATGATGGAGAACTACAGCCACCTGGTCTCAGTGGGTAAGGATGGCTTCCCTGCATGACTCAGAGTTGTCCAGTCAAGTGCCTTTCCTTATTAGTTACTGTGATTAGGTGGTTTCTGACATAGGTACTGACTTTTATGACCTTTGAACTTTTCCAAATGGAGTTTTTTACTTTGCTAAGGGCTAACTGGATAACTTTATTATAGACCACCTGAAACTTCACCTTTTCTTCTTTCTTCAGTTCAGTCAATCCCAGTTCCTCTGTGATTTCCATTTAATAGGGTATCCAGTTTCCAAACCAGATGTCATCTCCAAGTTGGAACAAGGAGAAGAGCCATGGATCATAAAGAGAGATATATCAAACTGGATCTATCCTGATGACAATCATGCAAATGGGAGAGAAGGGAAGTGAAATATCAGTTTGTTTGTTTTGTTTTTTGGATTGCTTGGTGCATGAGGCTTATGTTTCTATCCTTATTGAAATCTCCTATTCTTTGCTCCTGTGCTGAGAATTTAGTGGGCATTAACAAATAATTCAGAGTAATGGCGAGCCTTTCAGAGGAGAGCAATTTCCTTTTCAATTGTCTCTCTTTCTCTAGTTTTAAATGCTTCTTATGAAAGGGCTTTACAGACAACAGAAGGCAAAATCCTACCAGGAACATAGGTTGTACAACGGTACTTCAAAAAGTTCATGGAGAAATAGAATTAAAAGATAATACAAATGTTCCATGAACTTTTTGAAGTACCCTTGTACTTTAGAAGTTAAGACCTCCCCAGGTGACTATACATGACTATACAGAACTGAAGGTCAACTACAATTGCTGTTTTAAAAGTTCAGAGAAAATTAGTCTAAAGAGATATGGCAGAATTTGAGAAGGCATTTTTCAGAGCATGCAGCTATAGCTGTTCTGAATGACATAAGAGCTGATGAGTCTGAAGGAGGAGAGTGAAGGCAAATGGTGTGGGGGAGAGAGTATGTGAGCAAAACCTTGGAGTTAGGAAGATATGGCTTTCCTGGGAGAACTTTGCTAGTTCTGACACAAATACAAAATGTTTTATCAGGAGTAGTGAAAGTGAAGCATGTATCCTTGGTGTGAATCTGATACTAAATCCACAGCAGGATCTTGGATTTGTCTGTTGTTTGTGTTAGTTGTTACTTAGGAAAACAGACTAAAGAGAGTTAAAGTATTTTGAGTACAGAAGAGACCTTGTTTCTTTGGAGCAGTGGCAGGAAAATAGTTAAGTGTATATAGTAAATGGTTTGTAAGATAAATGAATTAAAAAGGTGAAAATGGTTTTTATTCAAAAGGCAGGGGAAATGGGAAGATTCTAGAAGATTTAAGATTACAGGGATAAGAACCCAGACATTTTTCTGTCTCTTTCATGTCTAGTTTTTACATGACTATTTCCATTCAACATCCTTGTATATGTATGTGTTCACTTGGCCATATTATATGCTGTGCTGTCTTCTGAGATGGCCTGACTCCATCCTTGTTTTCTTAGTTCATTGGCTATGCTGGATCCATTTGTTCCACTTCTCTGCACTCTGTTAATTGTTCCTTATGACTCTTTGATTTTATCTTTTCTTCTTTTAGACAGGAAGAATAACCTTCACAATTCCAAATCATGTATTTGGGGGACTGTTTCCTTCCATAATAAGATACCGAAAGGAGTCACAAAGGATGATTCTTTGTATTCCATTTTAAAAGTCTGTCAAGGTGATGACCAGCTGCAGAGATGTCATGAAAATCAAGACAAACTCTTCAGGCAAGTCACATTCATCAGTAGCAAAACAGTGACTGAGGTGTCCAGCCATAAGTATAATGCACTGGGCAACATATTTCAAGAGTGCATAGAATCAGGTACATCAAGACAAAGACTCCATAAATATGATGCATTTACAAAGAACTTAAAACTGAATATTGACCTACCTAATTATACTAAGAGCAATTCACAAAAAAATCTTGATGGAAATTTTGGATATGGAAAATCATCTAGCCAGAGTGTGTCCAATTATAATCTTGAAAAAATTCACAATGGAATAATACCCTGTGGTGATAATCAGTGTGCAAATATTTTCAGAAATAAGCAATCCCTTATTCAATATCAGAATGTTGAAATGAGAGAGAAAACCTGTGTATGTATTACCTGTGGAAAAGCCTTTGCTAAGAAGTCACAACTCATTGTACATCAAAGAATTCATTCTGGAAAGAAACCATATGATTGCGGTGCATGTGGGAAAGCTTTCAGTGAGAAGTTTCATCTCATTGTACATCAGAGAACTCATACTGGGGAGAAACCTTATGAATGTTCTGAATGTGGAAAAGCCTTCTCTCAGAAGTCATCCCTCATTATACATCAGAGAGTTCACACTGGGGAAAAGCCATATGAATGTAGTGAATGTGGGAAAGCCTTCTCCCAGAAATCACCCCTCATTATACATCAGAGAATTCACACTGGAGAGAAACCCTATGGATGCAGAGAGTGTGGGAAGGCCTTCTCCCAGAAGTCACAGCTTATTATACATCATAGAGCTCATACTGGAGAGAAGCCATATGAGTGTACTGAATGTGGGAAAGCCTTCTGTGAGAAGTCCCACCTCATTATACATAAAAGAATTCACACTGGTGAGAAACCCTACAAATGTGCTCAATGTGTGGAAGCCTTCAGCAGAAAGACAGAACTCATTACACATCAGTTAATTCATACTGGGGAGAAACCCTATGAATGTACTGAATGTGGGAAGACATTCTCCCGGAAGTCACAGCTCATAATACACCAGAGAACACACACTGGAGAGAAACCCTATAAATGTAGTGAATGTGGCAAAGCTTTCTGTCAGAAATCACATCTCATTGGGCATCAGAGAATTCACACAGGTGAAAAACCTTATATATGTACTGAATGTGGGAAATCCTTCTCTCAGAAGTCTCACCTTCCAGGACATCGGCGAATCCATACAGGAGAGAAACCTTACATGTGTGCTGAATGTGGAAAGGCCTTTTCCCAGAAGTCAGACCTTGTTTTACATCAGAGAATTCATACTGGGGAAAGACCCTATCAATGTGCTGTATGTGGGAAAGCCTTCATCCAGAAGTCACAACTGACTGTACACCAGAGAATACATACAGTGGTAAAATCATGATGATTGACCACAGAAAAGCCTTCAGTATTAGCTCAAGCCTTATTACCAGAAATCTGATTAATCGATAAGTTTGGGGATGACATCTGTTTGGATAAAGTGTTACAACAGAATTTGTGTTTTTAGTGTGGTGATGCCTTTTTCAGCAAAGATGATAGAAAATAATTATATAAATGAAGGACATTTTTAACATGTCATGTAAAGCTTTTCTTATTTTATTATTATTATTTTTTTTTGTCCTTTTTGAGACCGGCTGCACCGCGCTCAGCCAGTGAGCGCTGTGAGCGCACCGGTCATCCCTATATAGGATCCGAACCCGCAGCGGGAGCGCTGATGCGCTCCCAGCGCTGCACTCTCCTGACTGCGCCACGGGCTCGGCCCAAGCTTTTCATGTTATGAACTGGATGGTCAGTAGAACAGATTAGGTATACAGAATATTGTCAAGTTACATATTCCTTATTATACTACATAATGATAATCAGATGTCATGAAATTGCTAATATAGCTTGGCATAATTATAGCCACAGAGTAATTTTCTATAAAGGAAATGGAAGAAAGCTTGAGAAAAAAACCAAAACGAAACATCAGATTCTAGAAACTACATTATAAGAAGGGGTTTGAGCATGATCCTGAAAGCTACATGTAAAATTCTTATACAGAGATGGAAAGGTGGGTTGATCAGATTCAATAAAGTTGATGTGTATGTGTTTTCCCATCTCAAGCATATAAGTTAACCTGCATGTCTGGAGGGACCCAGCTATTGAAACTGATGCATTTTGACCAGGTCTCCCCTTTATTCTTTGCAGCTGAGAACTTGGTACAGTGGCATAACTTTGGTACTGAAGCGAGAAGGCCTTGGGTTTTAATCCTGGCTCAACTACTCATAGATTGTGTGACTTCAGTCAAGCCCTACTTCACCTGTCTGAATATTTTTTTCTTAACAGTAAATAAAAGTACAATGTGTGGCACATTTTCTGTTAATATTAGTTCTTTTTTATCTTTCCTCTCTACCCTCCTGCAGCAGGATGCTAAGACTAATGTGTAAAAGATACATCTGAATTTGCTTTGCACTCTGGACACTCTGCTTTGTATTGCCCACCCTTAGGACTGGCCCATTTTATTGTCTCTCATATTGTTGGCCTTATTCTTCCTATGTTAAAGTGACATTTAAAAAATACTTTTAATTACTGTTTTTTACATATGCTTATATAAACTGTTACGATTGCACATAAGGAACCTGCCTAATATCTCTTCAGCACCCATCTGACCCCTGCCCTGTAGCCCCAACTGTTTTCCCTAGGAATCAAGGACAGTTACATAGGAAAACTCTTGGTGTGAGAAGTTATGCCTACAAAGACTTGAGAACTGCTGTCTCTACTTCCCTACTCCCTGTGGTTCCACCTGTTCCTCAATGAGCAGCTTTAGATGAGCACCCTGCAGAAGCTTGGCAAGGATGGGAGCATCTGTGGGGTAAACACAGTCTCTGCATGTAATTCCTACTTGATTCCTTCACATTTTCTATTCACATATTCCCCTTCCTGCATGGCTGAACTGTGTAATGTGAAAGGGCAAGCCTCTGGGAGAGGGCACACCTGACAGGCATGTGGGAACTCCATATTTAACTTGTCAATTTTCCCCCAAAGTGATTTATATATTGTTGGGGGTAGGGAAAGAAGTTGAAATCCATAGGAACAAGCCCATTCTTAGGTATATAGAGTTAGCTAATTTTATTATTGAACAACAATGATAAAAATGCTAAGTAACATGCAGGTAGCCAGCACCTGGCTACAAAGCTGTAGTTGATTTTTAGCTCTGTACGGAATTAAAGCTGCTGTTATTAATCATCCTACTGATAATAAATGGCAGATATTTAATTTTCATCAATAGTTACAATGAGCTTACTCTTAGTTTTGTTTTGCATAATTCTTTATCAGACTTAACTCTGATGCTGTGTTCTTCATAATCCTTTACGAGCAGATCCTATGGTTGCTTCTTACAGTGTATCTAGCACATGATTGTCATATGCTTCAACATTCCTCAATAAAGTTAGACCAATGCAGTTATCCACAATATCCAATGCACTCCATGTCAAAACCCCAGTATTTTTTAAGACACTTTTAAAGAATAAATTTTGATAATTTACCAGACTAAGACTTTATAAAATGATGGTAATTAACACAATGTGGTATTCCACATGGCTAGCCAAATAGACCAGTGGTCAAAGAGAATCTAGAAACTGACAATTACCTGTAGACACTTGAATTATAACAAAGGTGGCACTCTAAAGCAGCGGGAGCAAATTCACCTGTCCAGTAATGTTTCTGGCCCAGTTATCCTTATGGGTAAAACAAAAATAAAAACTTAAACTTACCATGTACCATTCACAAAATCAATACCATCCAAACCTGTAACAGAGAAATATAACAGCCATAGGTACAGATCAGGCAAGAAGAAAGCTTGAAAGTAGCATCTATCTCAATAGGTTAGAACTTAAAAATTTTGTATTAAGCTCCAAAAAAGTAAGAAGGACGTGATAAACATATGGGAAGATAATAGAAAAAACAAAACAAATCAAAATAGTAAGGAACAACAAAAAAACATTGTTGATGGAAAAATAATAATGCAACTGGTATAAGCCCATGGTAATACAGTAAAGATAAAGAAGTAGGCATAAATACCCAATATAAGCAATGAAAGGGAACAGCATCCCTTCAGAATCTACAGAGACTTAAGAAATTTAAATGCAACTCAGTATTTAAGTAAAAGATAATCCCTATTCTATAATATCTCTTCAGGATCCCTTCCTGACACATTTTATGAGTTTAGCATTTCTCTGAGGCTAAAGCCAGACAGACTTTATAGGAAAAAATAATTAATGACCAATATTTCTTTGGAACATGGACACAACCAACCTTAACAGAATATCTGCAAATCAGATGCAGCAATATTTTAGAAGGAAAGTACATCATGGCCAAGCAGGGTTTAATTCAGGAATGCAAGGTTGATTTAACATACAAAACCAACTGGTATATTTATCATACCAATATCAATAGCCTAAAACAGAATAATCATATGATCATTTAATAGATGCAGGAAAATTATTTGACAAAAATTCAACATCCATTTAGAATAAAAACTCCAAGTAAATTAGGATCAAATTTTTTTTTTTTTTTTGTCCTTTTTGAGACCAGCTGCACCGCGCTCAGCCAGTGAGCGCTGTGAGCACACCAGTCATCCCTATATAGGATCCGAACCCGCGGTGGGAGCACTGCTGCGCTCCCAGCGCTGTACTCTCCGGAGTGCGCCATGGGCTCGGCCCAGCCTCCTCAAATTTTTAAAGGGCATATGTAGAAAACCTATGGTTAAGATATTTAATGGTGAAAGACTAAATGCTTACCACAAGATTGGGTAAAGGGCAAGAATATCTGCTTTGCTCTCACTATTTCTAGTTAACATCATATGAGTACTGGTGATCTTAGCGCAGTAAGGAAAACAAAAGGTGGAATGGATATGTGATCTAGAAAGGAAGAAATGAGTGTCTTTATACTCAGAAGATCTAAAAAAACTCTACAAAAAATTTACCTATAAGCTTGTTTTGCAAAATATTTAGAGAGATTACTGTATTTAAAGACTGAAAGTTTTGGTATTGTTAAGATACCAACACTTTTCAAGTTGATCTGTATATTGGATGGAATTACCCACACAAAAATCAAAGCAGCGGTTTTTGTAGAAATCGACAAGCTGATTAAAAAAATGTATATGGAAATTCAAAAGACTGAGAACAGACAAAACAACTTTGAAAAAGAAGAACAAAGTTGGAAGACTTACACTACCTGATTTCAAGTCTTATAATAATGCTACAATCATCAAGACTGTGGTGTTGGCATAAGAATAGACAGTTCAATGAAACAGGAGTCTAGAAATCAAGCCACACATATACAGCAACTGATCTTTAAAAAAATTATCAAGGTCAATGGACAAAAGCCAGTCTTTTCAACAAACAGTGCTGGAACAATGGAAATCCATATGCAAAAACAAATGAACCTTGACCCTTAGCTCATACCATATACAGAAATCAACTTAAAATAGGTCATGAACATAAATGTAAATCCAAAAACTGTAAAGTTTGAGAAGAACACTGTGACTTTGAGTTATGCAAAGATATTTCAGGACACAAAAAACATGAAGCATAAAATTAAAAATTAATAAATTGGAGTTCATTATAATGATAACTTCTGCTTTTCGAAATACACTGTTAAGAAAGTGCCCTAGTTACAATATCCCAGATTCATCCTTCATATTTACTCTGCCAGACATGGAGTCAGCACTTCTCCAAAGAATACTGGTTCCTCTTAGTGGGCAATGATATTTGAAAACCTCAGTCTGGCTGTTTAGGGTGCTCATGACCAATGGGATGTCATTGCATGATGATCACCTTCGGCAGAACATAAAATCATATTGTAAATTATGAGCTTAAAGTGAACTCTCCTATTCATATTTTTCATGAAATCTTTGATGTTTTTTTGGTATCTCTTTCATCTTATACTGAAAATAATGGTTCCCAACCACATTAGCAAATGTACTTAATTATCTTATTGTACAGTATACTTAACCAAATCTCTAATTATCAACACTAATATTAATATGATAAGTAAACAAAAACAAATGGACAAAATCAATTCTTATGTTGAAACCCTAGTTTCAGTATTTTCCCATTTGAATGGCTATAAAAATTCAACCAAGTTAAAAATAATTACATCAACAAACTAAAATACAAATGTGTAAGCATTCAAGGTGCTATAGACATTGAACAGATATTCTGCAAAAACTCAACTTCCTTTTCTCTCTACTCACAATATTCTCTCCCTCTTTTTAAGTCGTCTTTGCAGATGAGTTCTTGACACATTTCCTCACACTGATTCTTAATTTGGTAGCTTTCATATTCCAGGTGTCATATTTGTTTCCTCATTACCAGCTTCATATCATGTTTACTTTCCAGGCATAGCCAGGTTAACTATTCATGGAGCTATAGCTAGGAATTGCACCTTCCTCTTGTGCCAGTGAACATCTTGAGGCTTGAGTTCTTACCTGCAATGGCCCCAGAGAAATTTTTTGAATGAGAACTTTCTGTGGTGCACCATGTTGTGATGCAAATTGAGGATTCCTCATTCTAGTGGCTTGTGCTGTTACTGGGTTCGAGAGGGTTTTGACACATTTCTGCTATAGAGAAATATTCTATTTCTGACCCAAGGAGGAGACTGAAAGATCACAGAATTTACTAGGAAGTCATTTAGTCACTGTCCAGCCTGTCTTGCAAATGTGAAGCTGTGAAGGATCTGAGGTAATACTCAAGATGGTTATCTGGAATCTTCTGCAGACTGTACTTTTTAAAGGACTGTACCTCTTTCACACCACCAGAAGCTTCGTAGCCTTGGTAATAGGCAGCACACCCCTGAATTTTGTTGTTGAGAAGATTAACAGGAAGATTGATATAATGCCTAATATTGCCTTGGAATTTCTGATCTGAGGATATTCTTGGAGAGCTCATGGATAAGGCTGCCTGAAAAGTGTCATTCATCCACAATGATGGCTGCCAGAGACAGGCCAAATCAGTGCCTGTCATTGGAGTAACTATGTGGTCATATGCTGGTAAAACATGGCCATGTCCATATTGTAAGGCTCTTATACTATACATGAGGTGGTACAATATTATTTGCCAGTAGATTTTGATAAGCTAAAAACGTATGGTACAAATACGAAACAAATCAGTAGAATAACAAAACAGAGTTATAGCTAATAATCCAAAAATGAGATCAAAAGTAATCATAGAAAATATTCAATTAATTCAACAGAAGGTAGAAAAAGAAGAAAACAGCATAAAGAACAGGTGAGACTAATAGAAAACAAAATAAGATGATAGTCTTAATCTAATAATATAAACAATCACATTTTTAAAATGATCTAAACATACCAATTAAAGGAAAAGATTGCCATATTGAATAAGAAAGTAGAGACCAACTATATGCTCCCTACAAGAAAGACATTTTAAATGTAAAGACACAAATAGGTTAAAAGTAAAAGGATAGAAAATATATACCATGGTAACAAAGTTAAAAAAAAACCTGGGGGGGGCCTATATTATTAGCAGATAAACTATATTTCAGGACAAAGAATAATTACCAGAGATAAATAAGGCCAGTTCATAATGATAAAGAGGTCAATTTATCTAGAGAACATAATCCTAATGTTTATGTTCCTAATAACAGAGCTTCAAAATACATGAAGCAAAACTTATAAAACTTCAAGGAAAAACAGACACATCCACAACTGTAGTAGGAAATTTTAATCCCCTCTCAATAACTGAAAGAATGAGAAGATAGACAATTAGCAAGATTCTAGTAGGTAGACTTGAACAGAAGCATCAACCAACTTGACTTAATTGACATTTGTAGAACATTCCACCCCCAAATGGAAGAATACACATTTTTTAAGTGCATACTGAACATTTACCGATAGATCATATTCTGGACCATAAAACAAGTCTCAATAGATTTAAAAGGTAATGTGATTTATTCTTACATGATGTAAATGAATTACATTAGAAGTCAATAACAGAAAAGTATCTGGAAAATGCCCAAATATTTGGAAACTAAATAACACACTTTGGAATAATCCATTGCTCAAAGAAGAAATCAAAAAGGAAATGAATATTTTGAACTGAAAGAAAATGAAAACACAACATATCTACATTTGTGAAATGCCTCTGAATCATTGACTCAGTTTCTACCCTAAGAACCTAGGAAAAGGAAAAATTAAACCCATTGTAAACAGCAGAATGATCTGTTTGGAGCATAAACTAAATAGAAAAAAATAGAGAAATCCAAAGCTGGCTTTCTGAGAAGATTGGTATAAGTCAGGCTCATCAGGAAAAAAGAGAGAATAATACAAATTATCCAAATCAGAAATGATAGAGGTGACATTATTACAGACTTTACAGACATCCAAAGGATATTAAGGGAAGATTATGAACATCTTAATGCCAATAAACTTGATAATTCAGATGAAGTGGACAAATTCTTTGAAAGATAGGAACTGCCAAAGCTCACTCAAGAAACAGATAACAGAAATATCCCTATATTGATTTTAAAAATTAGATTTGTAATTAAAAACCTCACTACCAAAAATACTCCCAGCCCAGATGGCTTCACTGATGAACTGTCCCAAACCAAGTCATACTTAAGGAACAAATAATACAAATTCTACACACGGTCTTCCAAAAACTTGAAGAGGAGGGACTAGTTCCCAGCTCATTCTATTAGGCCAACATTACCCTGATACAAAACCAAAAGGCATTACAAAAATAAAACTACCAGCCAATATCCCTCATGAACACTGATGCAAAAATCTGAAACAAAATTTTGGCAAATTGAATGTAACATTATATGAAAAGGATAATATGTCAAGATCAAGTGGGTTTTATCTCAGAAATGCAAAGTTGGATTGACATTTGGAAATCAGTCAATGTAAGTCACCACATTGACAAACTAAAAAAGAAAAACCATATGATTATCTCAATAGATGCACAAAAAGTATTTAACAAAATCCAACATCTAAAAAGGAACTTCTTCAATAGTTAAAGAGCAAGTGAAAAACCTACAGCTAACAATATGGTGAAAGACGGAGTGTTTTTCTCTAATATAAAATACAGATAAGAATGTCTCATCTGTCATTTTAATGAACAATTTACTGGAGGTTCAAGCCATTCCAATGAGCCAAAAAAAAAAAAAAAAATGACATACAGTTTGGAAAGAAGTAAAACTCTTTATTTGCAGATGAAATGCTCATCTATGTCAAAAATCCTAAATCTTCAGGCCGGCCCGGTGGCGTACTGGAGAGTGTGCCGCTTGGGAGTGCGGCAGCGCTCCCGCCGAGGGTTCGGATCCCATATGGAGACCGGTTCCCGCTCACTGGCTGAGCGTGGTGCGGGCGCAACACCGAGGGTTGCGATCCCGTTGCCGGTTCCCAGTACGGGCACGACCCTGAGGGTTGCGATCCCGTTACCGGTCAGTAAAAAAGACAAAAAGGAAAAAAAAAAAAAAAGAAAATCCTAAATCTTCAATAAGGGTACCGAAAGTAATAAGTGAGTTTAGCAAGGTCTTAGTATACAAAATCTATATCTAAAAATTAATAATAAACAACCAGAAACTGAAAATAAGAAACAATACTACTTGCAATAGCATTAAAATATGAAATATGTATACATCTAATAAAATATGTGAAAACTATAGAACACTGCTGAGAGATATTAAAAAGGACTAAAATAAATGGAAAAATATATCTGGTTCATTGGTTGGAGGACTCAATCTTAGGGTATCAATTCTCCCCAAATTGATCTATATAAATTTAACACAATTCCTGTCAAAATCTCAGCAGCTGGGTTTTTTTCTTTTCTTTTTTTTTGTAGAATTTAACAAACTAATTTTAAAATTCTATGGAAATACAAAAAAAATCTAAAGTATTCAAAACAATCTTGAAAAGGAAGAATAAATTTGGACAATTTACTACCTAATTTCAATACTTTCCATCAAGCTACAATGTCAAGACTGTGTGGAACTGGCCTAAAGTTAGTAAAAAAAAAAAAAAATGTGTTTATATATATATATGACATTATACTAAGTTCTGAAATAGGCGAAATCAATCTATGGTACAAAACATCAGCAGCAGTTACTTCAGTGGGTGAGTTAAGTAGGAAGAAACATGAAAGAAATTTTTCATGTGATGGGAATTTCTATATTTTGATGTGCTTATACATTTCTTAAAACTCATCAAACAATACATTTAAAATTTTTGTACTTTCCTGTGTATTCATTATACCACAATGAAAGAAATGAGAAGACAAAAAAATTATATTGCAAATTAAAAACTAATAATATACTATCAGAAAAGAAAGTTATTTATTTCAGTGAGAGAACAGAAAATGAAAAGTGCAACATATTTTATATTTTCAAATAATAGACCAAATTGTTCCCCTGAGGTTCTTGTGTCTTGGAAAAGGAGCTTCATATTGTCCACAGTTATGAAGCAATGGCATTATTTGGAAAACCTGTTTTAATATCTGTATTTGTTGGCTATTTTTACTTTTCCTCCTCTGTAGAATTTCCACTTATGTATTTAAATTACAGTCTCTTTTCCATTGGTTTGTATCAGAGATTTCTTTTCCAGGTTTCTTGGATCATATATAATTACAAAAAAGGCAATGGTTGTGTCCTATCTTCAGAATGTCGTACCATATCACCCATCCATTATGACATGTCACTGCCAAGTTACCCAAGTTTAGAAATGTAGTACATCTCACATAGAAATGTGTACATTTCACATGGATGACAAACGTGCCAATATATATTCTTTGTGGACATTTAAATGGAAATAATCGTTATACCTTCCTGATGAATTTTCCCTTGTTATCACCAGTAAGCTTTTTTTTTTGTCATGAAGTCTATTTTGTCCAATACAAATACACCAACTTTCTTTCTATTAGTGTTTGAATGACGTATATTTTTTCACCCTTTTATGTACAAAATTTCTGAATCCTTATATTTAGAATGCATATCTAATATCCACATAGTTTTTTTAAAAGGTCACTCTAATAATCTTTGCCATTTGTGTAATAGTTTGTCTAGTAACATTTAATGACAGTTTGATAAATTTAGGTTTAAGTCTACCATCTTAATATTTGTTGTCCATTTTTTCTGCCTGTTCTTTCTATTCTTCTTTTAAATTGACTGAGTATTTTTTAGTATCCCATTTTTCTCTTAGCTTGTTATACAATCTATTTATCTTTTTTTGTTTACTCTAGAAATAGAACATGTAATTTATATCTATTCAGCTCTAATAAAAATCAATACTTTTATCCCTTCCCAGTCAAATATGGAACCTTATCTCCATTTCCCTTCTCCAAGTTTATGTTCTATTTTTGTTGTTTATTTTAGTTTTTTTAATTTATACACACACACACATATAAAATATATTAAAGTAAGTATGCATTAAATCCCAGAAGGCATTATTTCATTTAGAACATATTAATTTGGTTTTACCAAGATATTTGGATTTTCTGTTCTTTATTTTTTCCTGAACCTCAGCATGTCCTTATGGGATCATTTTGCGTCTGCCTTAAGAACACCCTATGGTATTTGCTCTAGTGCAGGTCTGCTCGTCATGAGTTCTTCAGTTTCTGTCTATAAATGTCTTCACTCTCACATTTGAAGGGTTTTGTTTTGATGAATTTAGAATACTAGGTTTGAAGTGATTTTTCTCTCCAGAGTTAGAATGTATCATTTTGCTGTCTCCTGGATTTCAAGTCCAAAGATAGTCTTACTGTTTTCTTTCAATGGGATTATGACTTGTCGTTTCCTCTGATTTCTGTTAAGATTTGTCTTTGAGGGCTAATCTATTCTTGTCCCTTCCACTCCTAGGGTATCCCTTTGTCCAGTACCTGGGATCTTTATCCTAGTTGCTCCTCCTCAGCAGGTTCTGAAATCCAGTTTTTGTCCCCTCTGTTCTATGAGTCTATTGATAGCTCTGCTCAGATTTTCAGAGTCTCAATCATTAGTTGCAAAATTGAAAACCCTTAGAAGTAAAACATAGTTCCAAATATGAGGCTCAATTATCTTGGCCTTATGACTCCTCTCAACCTGTAAACATTTCTTTTTCTTTTATCCAGCTTTTCTTAGTGGAAGGGTTGATTTGAAATAACAGTCCATCACTGTCTGAAGCAGATGAAAGTCTCCATGCCCTTCAGGGTGAAATACAACCTGAAATGGAGTCAAGCAGTGGGCCAAAGGGTAAACTAGTTATTTAGGAAGGAAAGCTGGAAGTAGGCCCAGTGGTGACAAAGTTTGAAGTACTGAATACTGCAGGCAGAGGGATGAAGGGAAAACCAGACAGCAAGATCAAATATGCTCCTCATTCACATACATCTTTTCATTTTTTTCTAAATCAAGACAATCATCCAGAGTTATGGTTGTGATATAGTATCATAATTTTACTCTATACGATTAAGAAGTAGATTCTAGTGAGAAAACAAAAACTTGTCTCTTGAGCCAAGACTCGTTCAATTCTTAGTCTCACAATACAGATCTCAGGAGCAGTGGGTGACATAGCAAATTTACTTTCCTTGACCACACTGCTCACTGAAAGTTAATTAGAAGTTTTTTCCTGTCATAAATATCTTGGATCAATAAAGACTTTACTCCATTTATAGTGGAATAGTTAACAGTTCACTAATAGTCTCACTAAGAATAAATAACTAAAAAGCCAGATATCTTACAAAATCAAATAATGTATTAAAAGCTTTGAGAGCATTAGAAGAAATGAAAAGTAAATGGAGTAAAATTTCAAGGAGAGATGAATTTTCATATGTAAGCTCAAGATCTACAACTTTCCCTCGAAGGCATTTAGTGATTTGGGGCTAGAGCAAGCAGGTGAGACTCAGGCTCAGCTCAGGGAGAGGGCACTGGTGGGGGACAGAAAAACCCCGAGAGCTATTTTCAGTTGCTTGTGGCCGAGGTGACAAAGCTGGTGACTTGAGGTGTCTGAGGAACAGTGGCAGTCTTCCATTCAAGACATTGGCAAATTCTGGGGCTCGGTAGAGAGCACGTTGAAGAACTAAGTTGTAAACCAGTAAAAAGTGAAGTGGAAATTATGAATTCTGGAGCTAAGACAGAGCCACCAAGCTATGGACTGAAAGCTCTGGAAGACCATACTCTAGGAATGGGTGCAACTGGCGGCTGAATTTTACCCTATATATTACTGTCTTTGGGGGGGGGGGGGGGGGGGGGGGGGGGGGG